>NW_027594294.1:0-19449 GCF_964213995.1 Mustelus asterias | reverse complement strand
TTAGGTTAGGGGGGGTGTGAGAGAGAGTGTGTGTGTGTGAGAGAGAGTGTGTGTGTGTGAGAGAGAGTGTGTGTGTGTGAGAGAGAGTGTGTGTGAGAGAGAGTGTGTGTGTGAGAGAGAGTGTGTGTGTGAGAGAGTGTGTTGTGTGAGAGAGAGTGTGTGTGTGTGTGAGAGAGAGTGTGTGTGTGTGAGAGAGAGTGTGTGTGTGAGAGAGAGAGTGTGTGTGTGTGAGAGAGTGTGTGTGTGTGAGAGAGTGTGTGTGTGGGTGTGGAGAGAGAGTGTGTGGTGTGAGAGAGTGTGTGCGTGTGAGAGTAGTGTGAAAGGTGTGTGCGCGTGAGAGAGAGTGTGTGTGAGAGTGTGTAGTGAGAGAGAGTGTGTGGCGTGAGAGAGTGTGTGTGCGCGTGAGAGTGTGTGTGCGCGTGAGAGTGTGTGTGTGCGCGTGAGAGAGTGTGTGTGCGCGTGAGAGTGTGTGTGTGCGCGTGAGAGTGTGTGTGCGCGTGAGAGTGTGTGTGTGCGCGTGAGAGTGTGTGTGTGCGCGTGAGAGTGTGTGTGTGCGCGTGAGAGTGTGTGTGTGCGCGTGAGAGTGTGTGTGTGCGCGTGAGAGTGTGTGTCGCGTGAGAGTGTGTGTGCGCGTGAGAGTGTGTGTGTGCGCGTGAGAGTGGTGGGTGTGTGCGCGTGAGAGTGTGTGTGGCGCGTGAGAGTGTGTGTGTGCGCGTGAGAGTGTTGGCGCGGTGTGTGCGCGTGAGAGTGCGTGTGTGCGCGTGAGAGTGCGTGTGTGCGCGTGAGAGTGCGTGTGTGCGCGTGAGAGTGCGTGTGTGGGCGTGAAGTGCGTGGGCGCGTGAGAGTGCGTGTGTGCGCGTGAGAGTGCGTGTGGTGCGCGTGAGAGTGCGTGTGTGCGCGTGAGAGTGCGTGTGTGCGCGTGAGAGTGCGTGTGTGCGCGTGAGAGTGCGTGTGTGCGCGTGAGCGCGCGAGTGTGCGCGTGAGCGCGCGAGTGTGCGCGTGAGCGCGCGAGTGTGCGCGTGAGCGCGCGAGTGTGCGCGTGAGCGCGCGAGTGTGCGCGTGAGCGCGCGAGTGTGCGCGTGAGCGCGCGAGTGTGTGTGCGAGAGAGAGAGATCTGGAGTCACATGTAGGCCAGACCGGGGTAAGGACGGCAGATTTCCTTCCCTAAAGGGAACCAGGTGGGTTTTTCCCACAATCGATGCTAGTTTGTCACGGTCGCCGTTACTGAGACGAGCTTTATAATTCCCGATTTTATCCATGGAATTTAAATTCCTGCCATGGTGGGGATTGACCCTGTGTCTCTCCCCGCCACATACCCCCCCCCCCTCTTTCCCGCAGAGCGTTACCTTCGGGGGGGGGGGGGGGTCCCGATTACTAGTCCAGAGCCATTCCCACTACACCACCATGGGTGACACGGTGGCACAGTGGTTAGCGTTGCTGCCTCACAGCTCCAGGGACCTGGGTTCGATTCCCGGCTCGGGTCACTGTCTGTGTGGAGTTTGCACATTCTCCCCGTGTCTGCGTGGGTTTCCTCCGGGTGCTCCGGTTTCCTCCCACAGTCCAAAGATGTGCGGGTTAGGTTGATTGGCCAGGTTAAAAATTGCTCCTTAGTGTCCTGAGATGCGTAGGTTAGAGGATTAGCGGGTAAAATATGTAGGGATATAGGGGTAGGGCCTGGGTGGGATTGTGGTCGGTGCAGACACGATGGGCCGAATGGCCTCCTCCTGCACTGTAGGGTTTCTATGAAGTCGGCTTACATTAACACTGCAATGAAGTTACTGTGAAAATCCCCCGGTCGCCCACACTCCGGCGCCTGTTCGGGTAACACTGAGGAGAATTTAGCATCGAACCGGCACGTCTTTCGGTCTGTGGGAGGAAACCGGAGCACCCGGAGGAAACCCACGCAGACACGGGGAGAACGTGCAGACTCCACACAGACAGTGACCCAAGGCCGGGGATCGAACCCGGGTCCCTGGCGCGGTGAGGCAGCAGCGCTAACCACTGTGTCCAAAGATGTACAGGTGAGGTGGATTGGCCGAGCTAAATTGCCCCATGGTGTCCAAAGCGAGGACAGGGAGTGAGGGTCCCGGCGGTGACGGTGTGTGTGTCTGCCGGGGTGTGTGTGATCTGCATGTTGTCCGATGCCGAAATCACATTTCAGTCGCACTCACTCTGGGCGTTTTGTTTTAATTTTAATTTTAAATTCGCCCACGGGGCCAGGAAGCTGGAGTCGCTGCTTTCACTGGGAGACCCTCCCCTCCAGCCGAGCCACCCCTCCCTCTCACCTCACCAGACCCCCGCGCGGGGGGGGAGGGGGGCTTCAGTTGGCACTGGGGCGGAGATCAGTGTACGTCAGACTTGTGAAAATTGTCATGGGGTCCGGCCTGCGACAGAACAGAGAACAGAGGGGTAGTTAGTGGCTGTAATCAGGCCGCCTGCTCACTGGGGACCCCCCCTCACTGGGGACCCCCCTCACTGGGGACCCCCCTCACTGGGGACCCTCCCTCACTGGGGACCCTCCCTCACTGGGGACCCTCCCTCACTGGGGACCCCCCTCACTGGGGACCCCCCTCACTGGGGACCCCCCTCACTGGGGACCCACCCTCACTGGGGACCCTCCCTCACTGCGGACCCCCCTCATTTGGGACCCCCCTCACCGCGGACCCCCCCTCACTGCGGACCGCCCTCACTGCGGACCCCCCTCACTGCGGACCCCCCTCACTGCGGACCCCCTCACTGCGGACCCCCCTCACTGCGGACCCCCTCATTGGGGACCCCCCTCACCGCGGACCCCCCCTCACTGGGGACCCCCCCTCACTGCGGACCCCCCTCACTGGGGACCCTCCCGCACTGCGGACCCCCCTCACTGCGGAACCCCCTCACTGGGGACCCCCCTCACCACGGACCCCCTTCACTGGGGACCCTCCCTCACTGGGGACCCTCCCTCACTGGGGACCCCCCTCACTGGGGACCCCCTCATTGGGGACCCCCCTCACCGCGGACCCCCCTCACTGGGGACTCCCCTCATTGGGGACCCCCCTCACCGCGGACCCCCCCTCACTGGGGACCCCCCCTCACTGCGGACCCCCCTCACTGGGGACCCTCCCTCACTGCGGACCCCCCTCACTGGGGACCCCCCTCATTGGGGACCCCCTCACCGCGGACCCCCCCTCACTGGGGACCCCCCCTCACTGGGGACCCCCCCTCACTGCGGACCCTCCCTCACTGCGGACCCCCCTCACTGCGGACCCCCCCTCACTGCGGATCCCCTCACTGCGGACCCCCTCACTGGGGACCCCCCTCACCGCGGACCCCCCCTCACCGGGGACCCCCCTCACTGCGGACCCCCCTCACTGGGGACCCCCCCTCACTACAGACGCCCCCTCACTGGGGACCCCCCTCACTGGGGACCCCCCCTCACTACAGACGCACCCTCCCTCACTGCGGACCACCCCCCTCACTGCGGAGACCCCTCCCTTACTGCAGACCCCCCCCTCACTGCGGACCCCCCCTCACTCCGGACCCCCCCCTCACCGGGGACCCCCCCTCACTGCGGACCCTCCCTCACTGCGGACCCCCTCACTGGGGACCCTCCCTCACTGCGGACCCCCCCTCCCTCACTACGGACCCCCCCTCCCTCACTGCGGACCACCCCCCCTCACTGCGGACCCCCCCTCACTGCGGACCCCCCCTCACTGCGGACCCTCCCTCACTGCGGACACCCCTCACTGCAGACCCTCCCTCACTGCGGACCCCCCCCTCACCGGGGACCCCCCCCCTCACTGGGGACCCCCCCTCACTGCGGACCCCCCCCTCACTGGGGACACCCCCTCACTGGGGACCCCCCTCACTGGGGACCCCCCCTCACTGCGGACCCCCCCTCACTGCGGACCCCCCCTCACTGCGGACCCCCCCTCACTGCGGACCCCCCCTCACTGGGGACCCCCCCTCACTGGGGACCCCCCCTCACTGGGGACCCCCCCCTCACTGGGGACCCCCCTCACTGGGGACCCCCCCTCACTGGGGACCCCCCCTCACTGGGGACCCCCCCTCACTGGGGACCCCCCCTCACTGGGGACCCCCCCTCACTGATGACCCCCCCTCACTGCGGACCCCCCCCCCACTGCGGACCCCCCCCCACTGCGGACCCCCCCCCCCACTGCGGACCCCCCCTCACTGCGGACCCCCCCTCACTGAGGACCCCCCTCCCTCACTGCGGACCCCCCCTCCCTCACTGCGGACCCCCCCTCCCGCACTGCGGACCCCCCCTCCCTCAGCACGGACCCCCCCCTCCCTCACTGCGGACCCCCCTCCCTCACTGCGGACGCCCCCCTACCTCACTGCGGATCCCCCCCTCACTGCGGACCCCCTCCCTCACTGCGGACCGCCCCCTCACTGCGGAACCCCCCCTCACTCCGAACCCCCCCCTCTCTGCGGACCCCCCCTCACTGCGGACCCTCCCTCACTGCGGACCCTCCCTCAATGCTGACCCTCCCTCACTGCGGACCCCCCTCCCTCACTGCGGACCCCCCCTCCCTCACTGCGGACCCCCCCTCCCTCACTGCCGACCCCCCCCTCACTGCGGACCCCCCCTCACTGCGGACCCCCCCTCACTGCGGACCCCCCCTCACTGCGGACCCCCCTCACTGCGGATCCCCCCTCACTCACTGCGGACCCCCCCCTCACTGCGGACCCCCCTCACTCACTGCGGACCCCCCCTCCCTCAGCGCGGACCCCCTCTCCCTCACCGTGGACCCCCTTTTCACCTCGTCGCGACAGGACCAACTAAGGGGGTCATCGAACTGGTGCCTCCTTACCCCTCACACCCCCCCCCCCCCCACACCCCGGGGGCCTGGCTGATCAACCATGGTGTGCATCACCCCGAGCCCCCTCGCCATTCCCGGCTGCTCGACACTGACAGGCATCACAGTGAGCTCTCTCGCTAGCCCCGGATGATTGACGGCGGAAGGAATCGCACTCCTGCCAGTTCCCCGACTGGTCAACCATGGCGTGCATCGCCCTGAACCTTCCGCCAGGCGCAGAGCGGGCGCTCGATGTGGTCCGGGGCTCGGAGGGACAGCGGGACGGACAAATTGTGATTTGTGATCCCACCAGCCTGCACCGAGCACTCTCCCCCACCCCCCCTGGGGATATGGGAGCGGTGGCGCCCACCCCCCCTCCTCGGTCTCCGTTACCTCGAAGAAGCATTCGATGGTCTCACTGAGGATGGTGTCCTGTGTCTGGAACATGTAGAGTTCGTGCTCGACCGCAGCCATCAACTGGAAGGAATAAAACATCAAAATCTTCTCCCTGTAAAACACAGCGATCCGGATCACCCCCACGGTGCGGCGCTCCCTCAGCACTGACAACTGACCCTCCCACAGTGCGGCACTCCCACAGCACTGACCCTCCCACAGTGCGGCGCTCCCACAGCACTGACCATCCCACAGTGCGGCGCTCCCTCAGCACTGACCCTCCCACAGTGCGGCGCTCCCTCAGCACTGACCCTCCCACAGTGCGGCGCTCCCTCAGCACTGACCCTCCCACAGTGCGGCGCTCCCTCAGCACTGACCCTCCCACAGTGCGGCGCTCCCTCAGCACTGACCCTCCCACAGTGCGGCGCTCCCTCAGCACTGACCCTCCCACAGTGCGGCGCTCCCTCAGCACTGACCCTCCCACAGTGCGGCGCTCCCTCAGCACTGACCCTCCCACAGTGCGGCGCTCCCTCAGCACTGACCCTCCCACAGTGCGGCGCTCCCTCAGCACTGACCCTCCCACAGTGCGACGCTCCCTCAGCACTGACCCTCCCACAGTGCGACGCTCCCTCAGCACTGACCCACAGTGCGGCGCTCCCTCAGCACTGACCCTCCCACAGTGCGGCGCTCCCTCAGCACTGACCCTCCCACAGTGCGACGCTCCCTCAGCACTGACCCTCCCACAGTGCGACGCTCCCTCAGCACTGACCCTCCCACAGTGCAGCGCTCCCTCAGCACTGACCCTCCCACAGTGCGGCGCTCCCTCAGCACTGACCCTCCCACAGTGCGGCGCTCCCTCAGCACTGACCCTCCCACAGTGCGGCGCTCCCTCAGCACTGACCCTCCCACAGTGCGGCGCTCCCTCAGCACTGACCCCCCCACAGTGCGGCGCTCCCTCAGCACCGACCCTCCCACAGTGCGGCGCTCCCTCAGCACTGACCCTCCCACAGTGCGGCGCTCCCTCAGCACTGACCCTCCCACAGTGCGGCGCTCCCTCAGCACTGACCCTCCCACAGTGCGACGCTCCCTCAGCACTGACCCTCCCACAGTGCGACGCTCCCTCAGCACTGACCCTCCCACAGTGCGGCGCTCCCTCAGCACTGACCCTCCCACAGTGCGGCGCTCCCTCAGCACTGACCCTCCCACAGTGCGGCGCTCCCTCAGCACTGACCCTCCCACAGTGCGGCGCTCCCTCAGCACTGACCCTCCCACAGTGCGGCGCTCCCTCAGCACTGACCCTCCCACAGTGCGGCGCTCCCTCAGCACTGACCCACCCACAGTGCGGCGCTCCCTCAGCACTGACCCTCCCACAGTGTTGTCTGGATTACGAGGCTGGGGTCTCCGGAGTTTGGGGTGAGTGCCGTTCTTATGGAGCTGGAGTGATTCTGACATTGGGAATAGCACGGAAATCGTGGAAACTTGGATACTGTGCTGGGTCCGCATCACTCTCCCTTCCTCTCTTTTTTATTATATGTGGGACATGGGTGTCGCTGGCTGGGCCCAGCATTTATTGCCCATCCCTAGTTGCCCTTGGAGGGCAGTTGAGAGTCACCCACATTGCTGTGGCTCTGGAGTCACATGTAGGCCAGACCGGGGTAAGGACGGCAGATTTCCTTCCCTAAAGGACATTAGTGACCCAGATGGGTTTTTCCCACAATGGTTTCATGGTCATCAGTAGATTCTTAATTCCAGATATTTTTTATTGAATTCAAATTTGACCATCTGCCGTGGCGGGATTCGAACCCGGGTCCCCAGAACATTCGCTGAGTTTCTGGATTAATAATCTAGCAATAATAACACTAGGCCGTCCTCTTTCTGGTTCTCCCTCCCTCTCCTTGCCCCTCTCGCTCCCACGCCCCCTCCCTCTCCCCGGACCCTCTCCTTACCGGGGGGTGTAGCTGTTGTAATGTTCATCGATAATCCTCATCAAGAATGTCTCATCATCTTCTCTATCCTGCTGCGTGTCTTCAGCTGTAACACACAACACCCAGCAGCTTCAGGCAATGACCAGCAAAGTCCGACTGTAACACAACACCCGGAAGCTACAGGCAATAACCAGCAATGTCCGACTGTAACACAACACCCGGAAGCTACAGGCAATAACCAGCAATGTCCGACTGTAACACAACACCCGGAAGCTACAGGCAATAACCAGCAATGTCCAACTGTAACACAACGGCCGGCAGCTACAGGCAATGACCAGCAAAGTCCGACTGTAACACAACACCCAGCAGCTTCAGGCAATGACCAGCAAAGTCCGACTGTAACACAACACCCGGAAGCTACAGGCAATAACCAGCAATGTCCGACTGTAACACAACACCCGGAAGCTACAGGCAATAACCAGCAATGTCCAACTGTAACACAACGGCCGGCAGCTACAGGCAATGACCAGCAAAGTCCGACTGTAACACAACACCCGGAAGCTACAGGCAATAACCAGCAATGTCCGACTGTAACACAACAGCCGGCAGCTTCAGGCAATGACCTGCAATGTCCGACTGTAACACAACACCCGGAAGCTACAGGCAATAACCAGCAATGTCCAACTGTAACACAACAGCCGGCAGCTTCAGGCAATGACCTGCAATGTCCGACTGTAACACAACACCCGGAAGCTACAGGCAATAACCAGCAATGTTCAACTGTAACTCAACAGCTGGCAGCTACAGGCAGTGACCAGCAATGTCCGACTGTAACACAACACCCGGTAGCTGCAGGCAGTGACCAGCAATGTCCGACTGTAACACAACACCCGGCAGCTACAGGCAGTGACCAGCAATGTCCGACTGTAACACAACACCCGGCAGCTACAGGCAATGACCAGCAATGTCCGACTGTAACACAACACCCGGCAGCTACAGGCAGTGACCAGCAATGTCCGACTGTAACACAACACCCGGCAGCTACAGGCAGTGACCAGCAATGTCCGAATGTAACACAACACCCCGCAGCTACAGGCAGTGACCAGCAATGTCCGACTGTAACACAACAGCCGGCAGCTACAGGCAATGACCAGCAATGTCCGACTGTAACACAACACCCGGCAGCTACAGGCAGTGACCAGCAATGTCCGACTGTAACACAGCACCCGGCAGCTACAGGCAGTGACCAGCAATGTCCGACTGTAACACAACACCCCGCAGCTACAGGCAATGACCAGCAATGTCCGACTGTAACAACACCCGGCAGCTACAAGCAGTGACCAGCAATGTCCGACTGTAACACAACACCCCACAGCTACAGGCAGTGACCAGCAATGTCCGACTGTAACACAACACCCGGAAGCTACAGGCAGTGACCAGCAATGTCCGAATGTAACACAACACCCGGCAGCTACAGGCAGCGACCAGCAATGTCCGACTGTAACACAACACCCCGCAGCTACAGGCAGTGACCAGCAATGTCCGACTAACAACACCCGGCAGCTACAGGCAGTGACCAGCAATGTCCGACTGTAACACCTCACCCGATGTCGGACGTTGCCTGTTGTTCCCGAGGTTTCTTGCGGGGGTAGCGGGGGGGGGGGTGGGAGGGGGGATGTGCTGCGGACGCAGGGAATAATTTAAGTTGGAACTCTGTGTATGTACCTTTGTCTTGTGTGTCGGTTAAGTCCTCGCTCAGGCTGTCGGTGATTCTGAGTGCTGGCTACGGTGGGAGGAATCACATTGTTAGCGTGATGCAGATTCATCGCACTCACCGGCCCACATTCGCTGAAGAACCAAATCGTCCAGCCCCCTTCCCCCAGCCACTCTCAAACTGGGCGGTGCGAACTGACCGCTTCCCTCCCCTCCACCATCACCCAGGCTAAAGTTTATTTCTTTGTGTCACAACTAGGCTGACAACACTGCAATGAAGTTACTGTGAAAATATCCCCCCTCTGTCTCTCTCCGAGAGAGCGCCGCACTGTGTGAGGGTCAGTGCTGAGGGAGTGCCGCACTGTGGGAGGGTCAGTGCTGAGGGAGCGCCGCACTGTGGGAGGGTCAGTGCTGAGGGAGCGCCGCACTGTGGGAGGGTCAGTGCTGAGGGAGCGCCGCGCTGAGGGAGGGTCAGTGCTGAGGGAGCGCCGCACTGTGGGAGGGTCAGTGCTGAGGGAGTGCCGCACTGTGGGAGGGTCAGTGCTGAGGGAGTGCCGCACTGTGGGAAGGTCAGTGCTGAGGGAGCGCCGCACTGTGGGAGGGTCAGTGCTGAGGGAGTGCCGCACTGTGGGAGGGTCAGTGCTGAGGGAGCACCGCACTGTGGGAGGGTCAGTGCTGAGGGAGCGCCGCACTGTGGGAGGGTCGGTGCTGAGGGAGCGCCGCACTGTGGGAGGGTCAGTGCTGAGGGAGCGCCGCACTGTGGGAGGGTCAGTGCTGAGGGAGCGCCGCACTGTGGGAGGGTCAGTGCTGAGGGAGCGCTGCACTGTGGGAGGGTCAGTGCTGAGGGAGCGCCGCACTGTGGGAGGGTCAGTGCTGAGGGAGTGCCGCACTGTGGGAGGGTCAGTGCTGAGGGAGCACCGCACTGTGGGAGGGTCAGTGCTGAGGGAGCGCCGCACTGTGGGAGGGTCAGTGCTGAGGGAGCGCCGCACTGTGGGAGGGTCAGTGCTGAGGGAGCGCCGCACTGTGGGAGGGTCAGTGCTGAGGGAGCGCCGCACTGTGGGAGGGTCAGTGCTGAGGGAGCGCCGCACTGTGGGAGGGTCAGTGCTGAGGGAGCGCCGCACTGTGGGAGGGTCAGTGCTGAGGGAGCGCCGCACTGTGGGAGGGTCAGTGCTGAGGGAGTGCCGCACTGTGGGAGGGTCAGTGCTGAGGGAGCGTCGCACTGTGGGAGGGTCAGTGCTGAGGGAGCGCCGCACTGTGGGAGGGTCAGTTCTGAGGGAGTGTTGGGGGAGTGCCGCACTGTGGGAGGGTCAGTGCTGAGGGAGGGTCAGTGCTGAGGGAGCGCCGCACTGTTGAGGGTGCGGGAGGGCGGAAATTTCCCCGGTGTCCTGGGGTCAATATTTCTCCCTCAAACCAACATCACGAAAAACAGATGATCTGGGTGATGATCAGATTGCTGTGTGTGGGATCTTGCTGTGTGTAAATTGGCTGCTGCCTTTCCCACATTACAACAGTGAGCACACCTCAAACAAAACCTCCTTCATTGTGTGAGACACACTTTGGTCAGCTGGTGACCCTGTGAAATGCTCTGAGGGACTGGTTCCCAAAGTCCAGGCCCACAGCCTCTGTGTCAGACTGCCCGCGAGGTGTCCTGAACCGGGCATTGTCCAGACGGAGAGAAGGTTAGTGTCCTTTCCGAGGCCTTGTCCTGGCTGATGTGTGTTGTATCAGCGTAGGAGGAGAGGGTTCGGATTCTCCGATGGGGCAGAGAGAGATCCCTGTGGGAAAGGCTGGAGGGGGAGATCTCATAGAAATCATAGAAACCCTGCAGTGCAGAAAGAGGCCATTCGGCCCATCGAGTCTGCACCGACCACAATCCCACCCAGGCCCTACCCCCACATATTTACCCGCTAATCCCTCTAACCTACGCATCCCAGGACTCTAAGGGGCAATTTTTAACCTGGCCAATCAACCTAACCCGCACATCTTTGGACTGTGGGAGGAAACCGGAGCACCCGGAGGAAACCCACGCAGACACGAGGAGAATGTGCAAACTCCACACAGACAGTGACCCGAGCCGGGAATCGAACCCAGGTCCCTGGAGCTGTGAAGCAGCAGTGCTAACCACTGTGCTACCGTGCTGCCCAGGGTAGCACAGTCTGTTCCACATCACGAGGTTACACTGGCCTGCCTGTCGCCATTCCCTTGGCACTGGGTAAACCTCTGGCCCAGTCGGGGTGGCATAGCTCACAGAAATGAGGGCCCACTGAGGCGGCACGGTGGTTAGCACCCCTGCCTCACAGCGCCAGGGGCCCGGGTTCAATTCTCGGCTCGGGTCACTGTCTGTGCGGAGTCTGCACGTTCTCCCCGTGTCTGCGTGGGTTTCCTCCGGGTGCTCCGGTTTCCCCCCACAGTCCAAAGATGTGCGGGTTAGCTGGATTGGCCAGGCTAAATTGCCCCTTAGTGTCAGGGGGACTAGCTAGGGTAAATGCATGGGGATAGGGTCTGGGTGGGATTGTGGTCGGTGCAGACTCGATGGGCCGAATGGCCTCCTCCTGCACTGTAGGGATTCTATGATTCGGAGACAGGAATGGCGATCCAGCTGCCTCTTTACTGCCCTCATTTGGCCCATTCCCCACACAATCCCCGCCTGTCGCCCATCTTTATCGACCACTGCTTGCCCCGAGTCCGGTCCTGCCTTCCGCCCGCACGCCCCCTGAATAATAGCGCCACAAGCGTCCCCCCCCCCCCCCTGCTGCTCCCCTTACCATCTGCTTCCGTTCCTCCTTGCGTTGATTAATCGTGAGTTGGAAGTTGTCGACCAGGACTGCGATGAAGAGGCTGGAACAGGAAGGAGGCCGTCTTCGATACGTTACAAAGCGGAGGTTGACCCCTCCCCCCCACCATCCCCCTGCTGAGAAACGAACCCCGAAACCCCCACAGAGGAATACCTCGCCCTGTAATCTGTAAAGAGTGTGTGCGGCGAGGTGTGAGCTGCTCTGCAGCAACCCCTAGTGGTTAAATACAAAATAAACCCCCCACACTCTCTAAAATCAACACCTAACTATTTATTTATCGAACTAGCAGTGAACCAATTAACTAAACTATTACCAAACCGAATAAACCCCTTCTAACTGCTAATTATTCCCCAATAAAACATAATTCTAATGAAATGCCGTTCCGATAAACACAATTCCCACTCATTAACGCAAAACAGAATTCAGTCACTCTCTAAATTACAACCAGGTTTTGTCTCTTCTGGAATACTCTGGGTTTTCTCTGTTGATCCTTCTGTCTGGAACTACTTTGGTATCGAGATGGGGCTTTCTCTGAGACATGGATGAAGCTCTGAGAGCCAGCTCTCTCTCTCTCCACCCCCACACAAGAAAAAACTAACACAAATAATAATTTCTAATATATAAGAAAAAGGCCCAGGAAAGAGACACGAAGAAAGCAAGCCACAAGATAAAGGGGCAAGGCATCACAAGGAGCAACAAGGGTTGGAGGTGAGCCAAAAGTGGCAGAGCACGAGGAAAAGGGAACATGTTCTCTCTCTGTCCCACCCCAAAAAACTCTCTCTCTCTCTCGAGGGAGCTGAGAGCTGTTAACTCTGGCAGGGGGCAGTTGCTCCCTCCTCTTTGTCCCACTGCCCCCCATCTTTTATACCCGTGATGACGCATCAATATTTCCCACAATAGGATTGGTTCCAGGTTGTCAAAACCATCGGATTTAAATTTAATAGGTTCTTGGTATCTAAATGTTGGATTCAAATTGATTGGCTCAATTGATAAGCCTGTTGTCTTGGTAACACTGCTGCTTGGCCTTCGATATGAATGTTTCAGTCTGTGTACTCGATATATACTTGCGGTTTTTTATAATCTCGGAAGCACAGAAAAAGCACCATCTTTTATTGGGACTGTGCAATACTACCCCCCCCCCCCTTCCCCACCCCCGCCCCCAAGCATCTTACAATTCTACAAACTACAAACTCTGACTTCCTACCTCCCAATCTACAGTGGGAGTGAATGGGAAGGGGATTGGGTCTGCGTACAGTGGGAGTGAACGGGAAGGGGTTTGGGTCCATTGGGATTGTGTACAGTGGGAGTGAACGGGAAAGGGATTGGGATTGTGTACAGTGGGAGTGAACGGGAAGGGGGGGATTGTGTACAGTGGGAGTGAACGGGAAGGGGATTGTGTACAGTGGGAGTGAATGGGAAGGGGATTGGGATTGTGTACAGTGGGAGTGAACGGGAAGGGGATTGGGATTGTGTACAGTGGGAGTGAACGGGAAGGGGTTTTGGGGTCCATTGGGATTGTGTACAGTGGGAGTGAATGGGAAGGAGTTTGGGTCCATTGGGATTGTGTACAGTGGGAGTGAATGGGAAGGGGTTTGGGATTGGTGTGTATAGTGGGAGTGAACAGGAAGGAGTTTGGGGTCCATTGGGATTGTGTATAGTGGGAGTGAATGGGAAGGGGATTGGGATTGTGCACAATGGGAGTGAACAGGAAGGTGTTTGGGTCCATGGGGATTGAGTACAGTGGGAGTAAACGGGAAGAGGATTGGGATTATGTACAGTGGGAGTGAATGGGAAGGGGTTTGGAATTGGGATTGTGTACAATGGGAGTGAACAGGAAGGGTATTGGGATTGCGTACAGTGGGAGAGAATGGGAAGGGGATTGGGATTATGTACAGTGGGAATGAATGGGAAGGGAATTGGGATTGTGTACAGTGGGAGTGAACAGGAAGGGGTTTGGGTCCATTGGGATTGTGTACAGTGGGAATGAACGGGAAAGGGATTGGGATTGTGTACAATGGGAGTGAACGGGAAGGGGTTTGGGATTGTGTACAGTGGGAGTGAACGGGAAGGGGATTGGGATTGTGTACAGTGGGAATGAATGGGAAGAGGTTTGAAATTGTGATTGTGTACAGTGGGAGTGAACAGGAAGGGGATTGGGATTGCGTACAGTGGGAGAGAATGGGAAGGGGATTGGGAATATGTACAGTGGGAATGAATGGGAAGGGAATTGGGATTGTGTACAGTGGGAGTGAACAGGAAGGGGTTTGGGTCCATTGGGATTGTGTACAGTGGGAATGAACGGGAAAGGGATTGGGATTGTGTACAATGGGAGTGAACGGGAAGGGGTTTGGGATTGTGTACAGTGGGAGTGAACGGGAAGGGGTTTGGGATTGGGATTGTGTACAGTGGGAGTGAATGGGAAGAGGTTTGAAATTGTGAGTGTGTAGAGTGGGAGTGAACAGGAAGGGGTTTGGAATTGGGATTGTGGACACTAAGTTATTATTTGAGTTTACGTTGGAGGGACATGGATATGTAGCAGTTGAATGTTGGGACGGTTTACACTCGAGCACGAGACTGGGACCTCGAGTGATCTTGAGGAGTTTCAAGCCACTCAGATGATCCAATTTGCGTTGGGGAGAGGAAGTGTCTCCTCTCTGCGATGGGCTAGTCTTGCCGGTGTGTGGCTGAATTCCCCAGCCATGGACTGATCTATCTCCCCTCCCAAACCCCCTTTCTCCCACCAGTAATCGCCAATGTCCCTGTATCGCATCAACGTGCCAAGAGTAGGAATATGGGGGCGGGGGGGGGGGGGCGTGCATCCTGGACAGAGACACTCACCTGAAGAAGATAAAATGTTCCACAAAGATATAGAGGAAAAGGAAGATGATGATGTACCAGTAACCTGGAGGATGACGGAGAACGGTTATCAGTGCATCTTTCAGGATCATCTCAGAACAATCGCAACACTGTGCGAAGGGTAAATGTTGACCCACTCCTGTTCCCGCCCCACCATACACACGCACAGAGAGAGATTGGGGAACTCAGGTGCAGAGGGATCTGGGCGTCTGGGACATGAATCAGGAAAAGTTCACCTGCAGCTACAGCCAGTGATTAGGAAGACAAATGGAACATTGTTTATCGCCAGGGGAACGGAATGTAAAAGTCGAGAAGTCTTGCTCCAGTTGTACGGGGCGTTGGTGAGACCACATCTGGAGCACTGTGCGCAGTTTGAGTCTCCTTATTGGGGGAGGGATAGAATCACATTGGAGGCCATTCTGAGAAGGTTCGCTGGGCTAATTCCTGGGGGGAAGGGGGGGGTTTGTCTCACGGGGAAAGGTTTGGGCAGGTTGGGGGCCTGGAACCCCCATTGGAGTTTAGAAGAATGAGAGGGAATCTTATTGAGACAGATCCCATTCTGAGCGGGGAGGGGGGAAGGGGTTTGACAGGGTGGATACTGAGAGGCTGTTCCCCCCTCCCCCCCACCTCGTGGGGGAATGTCAAACAACAGGGAGTGGGAAGGGTACAGTTTCAGAATAAAGTGGTCTCTCTCCCATTGAATAGAGAGATGAGGAATTTCTTCCCTTAAAAGAATTCTCCCCCCCACTTCCCCAAAGGGTGGTGGGAGCGCTGAATAGATTGAAGGCTGTGGAATGGACAAATTATTTGGGGAGAGTGTGATAAAGTGATTGATTAGAGTCAGATGTCGGCTCACATTAACACCGCAATGAAGTTACTGTGAAAATCTCCTCGTCGTCACACTCCGGCGCCTGTTTGGGTACACTGAGGGAGAATTTAGCATAGCCAATGCACCCTAACCAACACGTCTTTGGACACTAAGGGGCAATTTAGCATGGCCAATCCACCGAACTCGCACATCTTTGGACACTAAGGGGCAATTTAGCATGGCCAATCCACCTAACCTGCACATCTTTGGACATTAGCATGGCCAATCCACCTAACCTGCACATCTTTGGACATTAGCATGGCCAATCCACCTAACCTGCACATCTTTGGACATGAAGGGGCAATTTAGCATGGCCAATCCACCTAACCTACACATCTTTGGACACTAACGGACAATTTAGCATGGTCAATCCACCTAACCGGCACATCTTTTGGACACTAAGGGGCAATTTAGCATGGCCAATCCACCTAACCTGCACATCTTTGGACACTAAGGGACAATTTAGCATGGCCAATCCAACTAACCTTCACATCTTTGGGCACTAAGGGGCAATTTAGCATGGCCAATCCACCTAACCTTCACATCTTTGGACACTAAGGGGCAATTTAGCATGGCCAATCCACCTAACCTTCACATCTTTGGACACTAAGGGGCAATTTAGCATGGCCAATCTACCTAACCTGCACATCTTTGGACACTAAGGGGCAATTTAGCATGGCCAATCCACGTAACCCACACATCTTTGGACACTAAGAGGCAATTTAGCATGGCCAATCCACATAACCCACACACCTTTGGACACTAAGGGGCAATTTAGCATGGCCAATCCACCTAACCTACACACCTTTGGACACTAAGGGGCAATTTAGCACGGCCAATCCACCTAACCTGCACATCTTTTGGACTGTGGGAAGAAACCAGAGCACCCAGAGGAAACCCACGCAGACACGGGGAGAACGTGCAGACTCCGCACAGACAGTGACCCGAGCCGGGAATCGAACCTGGGTCCCTGGCGTTGTGAGGCAGCAGTGCTAACCCACTGTGCCATTGATACGCTGTGATAGTATTGAATGGCGGAGCAGGTTGGATGGGCTGAATGGTCTTCCTGTTTCAATGCCTGTGTGTTTGCTGATGTGTGTATGTGAATCTGAATCCCTAGAAAGCAGTCCTTTACTGACTGGGACAGGGAGAGTAGAAGGTGAGTTCATAAGTTCATAAGATATAGGAGCAGAATGAGGCCATTCAGCCCATCGAGTCTGCTCCGCCATTCGATCATGGCTGATATGCTCCTCATCCCCATTTTCCTGCCTTCTCCCCATAACCCTTCAACTCCCATTCCCAATTAAAAATCTGTCTAACTCCTCCTTAAATTTACTCACTGTCCCAGCACCCACTGCACTTTGGGGCAGCGAATTCCACAGATTCACAACCCCTTTGGGAGAAGTAGTTTCTCCTCCAACTCTGTTTTAAATTTGTTGCCCCTTATCCTGAGACTATGACCTCTTGTCCTAGAATGCCCCACAAGAGGAAGCATCCGCTCCACGTCTACTTTATCCAGACCTTTTATCATCTTGTAGACCTCAATCTGACCTCCCCTCATTCTTCTAAATTCCAGAGAGTATCGGCCTAAACTGTTCAATCTCTCTTCACACGACAAACCCCTCACCTCTGGAATCAATCTAGTGAACCTCCTCTGAACTGCCTCCAATGCCACTGCAGCTTTCCTCTAATAAGGGGACCAAAACTGTGCGCAATACTCCAGGAACGGCCTCACCAATGCCTTGTATAGTTGCAACAATACTTCCTTACCTTTATATTCTATTCCTTTAGCTCCAAATGCCAACATTCGATTGGCTTTCTTTATTATCTGCTGTACCTGCGTGCTAGTTTTCTCTAACTCATGAATGAGGACATCCAGGTCCAAGGCTTTTTATCCATATATTAAGAGCAAGAGGGTAGCCAGGGAGAGGGTTGGCCCACTCAAGGACAAGGGAGGGAATCTATGCGTGGAGCTAAAGGAAATGGGCGAGGTATTAAATGAGTACTTTGCGTCAGTATTCACCAAAGAGAAGGACTTGGTGGATCACGAGTCTGGGAAAGGGTGTGCAGACAGTTTGAGTCATGTTGAGATCAAAAAGGAGGAGGTATTGGGGTTCTTGAGAAACATTAAGGTAGACAAGACCCCAGGGCCTGATGGGATATACCCCAGAATACTGAGCGAGGCAAGGGAGGGAATTGCTGGGTCCTTGAGAGAAATTTTTGTATCCTCACTGGCTACAGGGAAGGTACAGTAAGAAGTCTCACAACACCAGGTTTAGGTCCAACAGGTTTATTTGGTAGCACGGGCTTTCGTAGTCTCGCTCCTTCTTCACTTGATGAAGGGGCAGCGCTCCGAAAGCTCGTGATTCCAAATAAACCTGTTGGACTTTCACCTGGTGTTGTGAGAATTCTTACTGTGCCCCACCCCAGTCCAAAGCCGGCATCTCCACATCACAGCGGAGGTCCCAGAGGATTGGAGATTAGCCAATGTTGTTCCTTTGTTTAAGAAGGGTAGCAAGGATAATCCAGGTAATTACAGGCCGGTGAGCCTTAAAGCAGTGGTAGGGAAATTATTGGAGAGGATTCTTCGAGACAGGGTTTATTCCCACTTGGAAATAAGTGGACGTATTAGCGAGAGGCGACATGGTTTTGTGAAGGGGAGGTCGTGTCTCACGAACTTGATCGAGTTTTTCGAGGAAGTGACGAAGATGATTGATGAGGGTAGGGCAGTGGATGTCGTCTACATGGACTTCAGTAAGGCCTTTGACAAGGTCCCTCATGGCAGACTGGTGCAGAAGGTGAAGTCGCATGGGATCAGAGGTGAGCTGGCAAGGTGGATACAGAACTGGCTCGGTCAAAGAAGACAGAGGGTAGCAGTGGAAGGGTGTGTTTCTGAATGGAGGGCTGTGACAAGTGGTGTTCCTCAGGGATCAGTGCTGGGACCTTTGCTGTTTGTAATATATATAAATCCCTCTGCACCGGAACACCCCGAGATCTCTCCCCATTTAGATAATAAGTCGCCTTTCTATTATTGCGACCAAAATGACCTCACACTTGTCCACGTATGTGTGTCGGGGGACCTGACACTTGGAAAGGTTAGTGGTTCGTTCACCTGCATCGCGGCTGGTAAAATATACAAGGGTCCAGTCATCCAATGTGAGGAGCTGGAAGAGTGTGTATACGGTCGAGAACATGTTTCCGAACCGGTGTGGGTCAGCTTCCGCAAACAGTTCCCGGAACATGATGGAGAAAACCACTAGATTGGACAGAAGCTAAGGATTGTCACAGAGCAGAGATCAGACTAACTCCCGCGGGCTCCGTATCCCCACACTCGGAGTTACTGCGCACAGTCCTGGTCTCCGTATCCCACACTGACCCTCCCACAGTGCGGCGCTCCCTCAGCACTGACCCTCCCACAGTGCGGCGCTCCCTCAGCACTGACCCACAGTGCGGCGCCCCCTCAGCACTGACCCTCCCACAGTGCGGCGCTCCCTCAGCACTGACCCTCCCACAGTGCGGCGCTCCCTCGGCACTGAACCTCCCACAGTGCGGCACTCCCTCGGCACTGACCCTCCCACAGTGCGGCGCTCCCTCGGCACTGACCCTCCCACAGTGCGGCACTCCCTCGGCACTGACCCTCCCACAGTGCGGCACTCCCTCGGCACTGACCCTCCCACAGTGCGGCGCTCCCTCGGCACTGACCCTCCCACAGTGCGGCGCTCCCTCAGCACTGTCCCTCCCACAGTGGGGCGCTCCCTCAGCACTGACCCTCCCACAGTGCGGAGCTCCCTCAGCACTGACCCTCCCACAGTGCGGCGCTCCCTCAGCACTGACCCTCCCACAGTGCGGCGCTCCCTCAGCACTGACCCTCCCACAGTGCGGCGCTCCCTCAGCACTGACCCTCCCACAGTGCGGCGCTCCCTCAGCACTGACCCTCCCACAGTGCGGCGCTCCCTCAGCACTGACCCTCCCACAGTGCGGCAGCACTGACCCTCCCACAGTGTGGCATTCCCTCAGCACTGACCCTCCCACAGTGCGGCGCTCCCTCAGCACTAACCCTCCCACAGTGCGGCGCTCCCTCAGCACTGACCCTCCCA
>NW_027594293.1:0-15000 GCF_964213995.1 Mustelus asterias | reverse complement strand
ACTAAGAGGCAATTTAGCATGGCCAATCCACCTAACCTGCACATCTTTGGACACTAAGGGGCAATTTAGCATGGCCAATCCACCTAACCTGCACATCTTTGGACACTAAGGGATAATTTAGCATTGGCCAATCCACCTAATCTGCACATCTTTGGACACTAAGGGGCAATTTAGCATGGCCAATCCCCCTAATCTGCACATCTTTGGACACTAAGGGGCAATTTAGCATGGCCAATCCACCTAACCTGCACATCTTTGGACACTAAGGGGCAATTTAGCATGGCCAATCCCCCTAATCTGCACATCTTTGGACACTGAGGGGCAATTTAGCATGGCCAATCCACCTAACCTGCACACCTTTGGACAGTAAGGGGCAATTTAGCACGGCCAATCCACCTAACCCGCACATCTTTGGACACTAAGGGGGCAATTTAGCATGGCCAATCCACCTAACCCACACATCTTTGGACACTAAGGGGGCAATTTAGCATGGCCAATCCACCTAACCTACACATCTTTGGACACTAAGGGGCAATTTAGTGAAGAAGGGAAAGGGTTAATGTATTTTGTACCTAAAGGGTTGAACTTTGTATTTAGAATGTATCACAAGCATGACCCTTCTTTATGGCTAATCACCTTGTTTATACTGCTTCTGACATTAACACAAGTTAACTTTTATTCTTATAATAAGTAGTCAAATGTAAATGTGAATGTGTTTGCAGACAGGCAAGTCTTACCTTTTCTCCAGGCTTGAGTGGTAAATGTAAACGGAAGTGAGCATTACAAGGTGTGAAGTGCGATACGACCGTTTGAAGAGGAACTCCCACTGAGGCAGCTGGAAGAGCGTCGGAACTTCAAAGGAAAACCGCGGGAAGAACAGGAAACAGAAGACCTGCGCTTGGTGAGCTGAGGATGCCAGATACCCTGGTTTATGGGCAAGGAGCTATCAATGTATTTTTTGTGGTTGGTTTGGAAGCTTGCTTCGTGACCAGCAGTTGTAAATTGTATTTCTGAGTCGTGACTGGTCTGGGGTTTGATTCATGACCAGATCAGTGTTTGTGTCGTGACTGGTGCTGGGAGCCATGCTGTATATACATCCCCACTTTTCTGTGTTCAGAGAGAACTTTGGCTTCCGCTTTCAAGGGGTCAGGTTCTCCCGCAAGCTTGTGAGAATAAAGCCTTACTGTATTTTGACTCATACCAGCCTCAAGAGGTATTTTTACCAACTTCATAGAAACATAGAAAATTACAGCACAAAACAGGCCCTTCGGCCCCACAAGTTGTGCCGAACATATCCCTACCTTTTAGGCCTACCTATAACCCTCCATCCTGTTAAGTCCCATGTACTCATCCAAGAGTTTCTTAAAAGACCCTATTGAGTTCGCCTCCAACACCACTGACGGCAGCCGATTCCACTCACCCACCACCCTCTGTGTGAAAAACTTCCCCCTAACATTTCCCCTGTACCTACCCCCCAGCACCTTAAACCTGTGTCCTCTCGTAGCAGCCATTTCCACCCTGGGAAAAAGTCTCTGAGAGTCCACCCGATCTATGCCTCTCAACATCTTATATACCTCTATTAGGTCTCCTCTCATCCTACGTCTCTCCAAGGAGAAAAGACCAAGCTCCCTCAGCCTATCCTCATAAGGCATGCCACTCAATCCAAGCAACACCCTTGTAAATCGCCTCTGCACCCTTTCAATCTTTCCCACATCCTTCCTGTAATGAGGCGACCAGAACTGAGCACAGTACTCCAAGTGGGGTCTGACGAGGGTCTTATATAGCTGCATCATTATCCCCGGACTCCTCAACTCAATCCCTCGATTGATAAAGGCCAGCACACCATACGCCTTCTTAACCACCTCCTCCACCTGCGGGGCCGATTTTAGAGTCCTCTGGACCCGGACCCCAAGGTCCTTCTGATCCTCCACAGTACTCAGAGTCTTTCCCTTAATATTGTACTCCTTCATCCCATTTGACTTGCCAAAATGGACCACTACGCATTTATCTGGGTTGAAGTCCATCTGCCACTTGTCCGCCCAGTCTTGCATCCTATCTATGTCCCTCTGTAACTTCTGACATCCCTCCAGACTATCCGCAACCCCACCAACCTTCGTGTCGTCGGCAAACTTACTTCATTTGGTGCCGAAACCCGGGACACCCCCGGGATCTGTTTGCGGGGACTCTGTTTGTGGGCTCAGGTTGAATGGCCACAACCTGGGTACTGGAATAGAGTTCTGAACCTGATAGGGGGAGTCAAACTACAGTGGGCTCATCATATGTGATGAGAGAGTGAGAGAGTGAATGACGTCTGAACTGAACCTATTCGGACAAGGGGGCATTCGTCTTTGATACTCAAGTGAGTGTAAAGACTGGAGAAAAAGGTGCCTGAGGTGTGATGTTCAGACGGGAGTTAGAAAGAGAGACTGTCTGAGTGATCACCAAAATAGAAGTAAGCTTAATAGTGTAAGCGGTGGTACGGAGGGATTTGATCACCCTGACAGGTATCACCGGACTCCGATAAGAGCAGCCTAAGAGTGGGAGAGCGAGAAGGGAGAATAGAAGGGCTCCAGGTGGTGAGTATAAAACTTAACTGTATTATGGCGGGATCACAAGGACAGTGGGGACTTCCGGAATCCCTGATAAATGACGAAGAGGAACAGATTCATTAAACAGATGAGAAAAGGGGGGTGGAACTTATCCTGCCCTCTGGACCAACAGCATAAGTGGTTGGATAAAGAAAAGAGAAACATGACAAAGAAAATAGGAGTATTGTTAATACATCAGTTAGCTGGACTAATTGAAGAAGTAGTCGCCTCTACTAAGAAGTGGAGTGAGCATAAAGAAAGGATTAGGGAGTTAGAATCCAGAGTAAGGGAACTGGAGAAACAAAACCAAGTATTAGAAGAAAAGCTACGGAGCGGGGAAACCGTTCCTCTACCTCCTTATGAGTCCACACAACAGGGACTAACTGCTCCTCCAGAGGAGTGGGAAGCGCTAGAACACAACTTAACGCCAGTAACCCGAGGGGGAACAGATGCGCAGCTAAAAGTAAATTATGAACCCTTCACCCCAGGTGAGAGGCAGCAGATAATGGCTTCCCTGGGTAAATTATAACCTAGAAGCGCAAACACTAAATTCTGGGAAGGATTAGACACAATCTGGGTAGGACACCTATTACACCTGAGAAACGTACACCAGCTGGTAAGGGCAGCCTGTCCAGCGGATAAGTGGAGGCAGGTAGCAGGCGGACCCGCCGCTCCTCCAGCACAGGATTATAGTGGGGGACGGTGGACACATGTAGTCGCCCTAACATCGGAGATAGATGCCCAACAGGCACCCTTCACCCAGTTTAAAGCAGAGATTCAGAGAGCGGGAGGGACTGCTCCCACTAACTGGAGCAGGATGACCACAACGAAACAGCTAAAAGGGGAAGGATCTTCTGAGTACGGGGAACGGTTGTCCCAGGTATATCAGGAGTGCTCCGGACAAGGAAACCCAGGTCGAGGAGATCGAGCGTTCATGCAGGCTTTTAAGGATGAATTCATTAGTGTTCACCAAAAAATCCTTAAAATGGGAATTCTCAGTACCCCGAACTATGATGAGTTGGTAGAATGGGCTAGTGGCATACCTGGAGGTGGATAGGAGAGATCTTAGTCTTTTTATTTCAGTGTGTTTGTGTGATCTGTTTGCTAGTCGAATGTAGGTGGTTGTTGTTGTATTAAATTGAGAGCAGGAATTGGTGAAGCCTTTGTTTTGTTCTTGTGGAGTGTTTATTGCGGGTAATAAATGACCTTAGTTTAGCCTCAGGAGAGCTGGGGAGGTGTGAAGACCGTTAAAGATTAAAGAGATAAGATTTCTTGAATTTACTTCTGTTTTGAGTTTTTAATTGCAGTTTGGAAGGGAGAAGAATAAAAGTGACTGTCTTAATCCAAGTTCTGTATTCTTTTAAATGTTTTACTTACATCTCAGTTTAAGATGTTAAGTCTGAATGAGTGTTGGAAGCTTCCATGTGTGTCTGTGTGTGTGTTTAACAGAGTTGTTTGTTTTGATGTGATTTTACAACTGTGGGTTTGATACAGAGTTGAAATAAAATTGGAAGGTAAACTGAAATTTCAAAATCGAAGTACATAAATTGAAGTTGGAAATAGCCAATTTGAATTTTGGTTAAACCTGTGTTTGAATTTTGTTAAGAAAGGATTTAAACCTTGGAGGGAACCATGTGCTCTCTCCTTTGTCTTGAAGTGTTGAGAGAGTTAGTTGAGAAATTGGGAGAAGAAATGAAGTAATTTTATGGAAAGGTAGATCAGCAAGAACAAAAGAATGAGATAAATGTGTACTGTCTATGAGTCAGCTTAAAATATTTTAAGTTAAGTGAAATGAATCGTAATTCTGCTTATTGCAAGTTCCGGCAGGAGATTATCCAATTCAATCTTAGTCGCCAATGCAAATTGCCCTTACGAATGTCTGAAAGTTTAATATTCTGTAACCTGGTTAAAATTATGCACTGCCGTCGGAACTTGTTCAAAGTTCGCCAAGTATAAGATCACTGCAAAGCTTAAAATCTAGCCAGTTAAAATCAAACCAAAATGTTTCTGATTAATTGACTGGTGTGTGTTGTACCGACTTTGGTTTTGATCTGGCGCCTGTTGTTTTCCTCGAGTTCCTCGGGTTTGATCTGGAGCTCAGTTTAAAATTGGAAACGGCTTGAATTAAAAAGGGGTTTGGATATCACGGTTACGATGTGGAAGGTGGTTTGATACAACTGCCGCTTGATTATTTTTATTATACAGTATAGCACTGCTATATAGACCCGAGAATAAAATCCAATCCTGAAAAGCCTTCACCAATTTTGTACAATATATATTACATATTATATGTTGTGTATTGATAAAAGATAATTCTGTAGGAGCTTCCTGTTTTCCTTGCTATGCAAAGGATTAAATTAGAGATAATGTCGGGATACATTATATAAAGATTGGAGCTGTATGGTATGTGATTTTAATGTGGAATGTGATGTTTTTTGATAAACATATACATAGAACATAGAACAGTGCAGCACAGAACAGGCCCTTCGGCCCACGATGTTGTGCCGAGCTTTATCTGAAACCAAGATCAAGCTATCCCCACTCCCTATCATCCTGGTGTGCTCCATGTGCCTATCCAATAACTGCTTAAATGTTCCTAAAGTGTCTGACTCCACTATCACTGCAGGCAGTCCATTCCACACCCCAACCACTCTCTGAGTAAAGAACCTACCTCTGATATCCTTCCTATATGCGCTGCCAAGTAGGGTGGTGGAGGCAGGCACGCTGACATCGTTTAAGACTTACCTGGATAGTCACATGAGCAGCCTGGGAATGGAGGGATACAAACGAATGGTCTAGTTGGACCAAGGAGCGGCACAGGCTTGGAGGGCCGAAGGGCCTGTTTCCTGTACTGTACTGTTCTTTGTTCTTATATCTCCCACCATGAACCCTATAGTTATGCCCTCTTGTAATAGCTCCATCCACCCGAGGAAATAGTCTTTGAACATTCACTCTATCTATCCCCTTCATCATTTTATAAACCTCTATTAAGTCTCCCCTCAGCCTCCTCCGCTCCAGAGAGAACAGCCCTAGCTCCCTCAACCTTTCCTCATAAGACCTACCCTCCAAACCAGGCAGCATCCTGGTAAATCTCCTCTGCACTCTTTCCAGCGCTTCCACATCCTTCTTATAGTGAGGTGACCAGAACTGCACACAATATTCCAAATGTGGTCTCACCAAGGTCCTGTACAGTTGCAGCATAAACCCACGGCTCTTAAACTCCAACCCCCTGTTAGTAAAAGCTAACACACTATATGAGATTCTATACAAATGAATGGATGTCCAGCTGCAGCCGAAAAGCCAGTGTAAAGTATTATTTAATTCACACTAAGCTTTCTATGGAAGGGGGGGGGTGTAGTTAACTGTACAATGCACTAGCTAAAGCCATACAGATATCGGGAAATTGTGGACAGAGATATTGCCCACTATACTGATGAGATTAAGAGTTACCACAAACCGGACAACCGGATTAACCCCTTGTGAATTAATGACAGAATGGGCAATGATGTAGTTTCACTAAAAGATGAATTCAGGAGATATGTTTTGGAACTCAGCACCCAACTAAAAGGGATGTGTAAATTGGTAAAAGACAATCCGGAACAAAGAGACACAGAGAGAGAGAGAGCTTGAAATGCTCCCTGACGGGCGGGAAGTTGCGTCCAAGTAAAAGCACTACTTGAAACCTGGGTTCGCCCCTAAATGGGAGGGCCCCTATGAGGTTAAAATTGTGTAGTGTGCTTAATTCACAGATATGTGAGACAGTTGACCTCCAAGCAAGCTGAACGGGTTCGCGGGCTGTGGCGCGCGGGCGGTATAGCCTTTGGACCATTGTATAACAGTCGCGCGGGTTATTCGTTAAGTGATTGGATGATTTTCTTGCTGCTTCTCACGACCCTTGCCCTGCTAGTCATGGAGGGGAAGTAGAGGTGGAATTGTGTAGACTTGGGGACAGAGCATCGCAAGCATCTCTGTAATGACGGCTCTGTCTATTGTAACAAAGAACAAAGAACAAAGAACAGTACAGCACAGGAAACAGGCCCTTCGGCCCTCCAAGCCTGTGCCGCTCCTTGGTCCAACTAGACCAATCGTTTGTATCCCTCCATTCCCAGGCTGCTCATGTGACTATCCAGGTAAGTCTTAAACGATGTCAGCGTGCCTGCCTCCACCACCCTACTTGGCAGCGCATTCCAGGCCCCCACCACCCTCTGTGTAAAAAACGTCCCTCTGATGTCTGAGTTATACTTCGCCCTTCTCAGCTTGAGCCCGTGACCCCTCGTGATCGTCACCTCCGACCTGGGAAAAAGCTTCCCACTGTTCACCCTATCTATACCCTTCACAATCTTGTACACCTCTATTAGATCTCCCCTCATTCTCCGTCTTTCCAAGGAGAACAACCCCAGTCTACCCAATCTCTCCTCATAGCTAAGACCCTCCATACCAGGCAACATCCTGGTAAACCTTCTCTGCACTCTCTGCAATGCCTCCACGTCCTTCTGGTAGTGCGGTGACCAGAACTGGACGCAGTACTCCAAAAGTGGCCTAACCAGCGTTCTATACAGCTGCATCATCAGACTCCAGCTTTTATACTCTATACCCCGTCCTATAAAGGCAAGCATACCATATGCCTTCTTCACCACCTTCTCCACCTGTGTTGCCACCTTCAAGGATTTGTGGACTTGCACACCTCGGTCCCTCTGTGTTTCTATACTCCTGATGACTCTGCCATTTATTGTATAACTCCTCCCTACATTATTTATTCCAAAATGCATCACTTCGCATTTATCCGGATTAAACTCCATCTGCCACCTCTCCGCCCAATTTTCCAGCCTAACCTTCCGACACATGGAATAAGTCCCTGGGAGGTTACCCGTAGGGGCCGCTGCTTGGAATTCCTTAACCATGCCATGTTGCTAACTCTGTTGGAGGGGCGAGGTGATTGGGGTCTCCCGTGCAATGTAACGTGGTGTAACTGGAATTTTTGGTGTTTGGCTGAGGGACCGGGATGGATCTGTACCCGGCATCAGCAGAGGGCTCCGGAGGATGTGTACATCAACACGAGATTTGGCCGATCCAAGCGATCATTGTACCAATCCTCTAAAATCCGACCCTATCACATGAACACTTTCATGTATATGTCTCACTTGTATGTGTTGCAGTCAAAATTTTGAGCAAGTGCTGGGTCCGCTTACATATTCCCATGCACGGAGGAAAGGGGGGAAAGTCCTTTATTCCCTATCCCTTTGTCAACTCCGGGAATGGTAGAGGGAATTTTGGATCGGAATAGAACCCAAGATGGGACAAGGAAGTGACATTTAAAAAACCCCATCAGGCATGCTGTGAAAAACCAACAAGGGGGGATCTATCTGCTTGGTAGGAAACGGAACCATACTTGTTGGCCGTAGCTACTGCACCCAGCAGGTTAATGTCACCAGTGGTGCCTGGGCTTTGGTGCAACAGATTACAATCCACTGCTGATGTCCTGGTCAGCCTCTCCTCTACTTATATGAGCAGCATGACTGCATATGATGGTACCTGTTGTGTCTGTGGAAACAATGCCGACCCATGGCTTCCTTGGGATTGGGTAGGATCGTGTTGTTTGGCATATGTGGTACCCTATATTCACCGTTAGTGAGACAGAACGGTTCTTTACGATAGCTTTCCCACTTTATGGGACAGCAAAAGCAGCTCAGGAACTTATGCATATGGCCTCGACCTTGGAGAGAATTGCGAATGAAACTAGAGACAGGTTCGAGGAGGTGAGCACAGCCTTCTCTGAAGTATCAGCCTTCCGGTTGTAGCTATCCGGACTGTTGCTTTACAGAACAGATTGACACTTGATTGGTGGCACGGTAGCACAGTGGTTAGCACTGCTGCTTCACAGCTCCAGGGTCCCGGGTTCGATTCCCGGCTCGGGTCACTGTCTGTGTGGAGTTTGCACATTCTCCTCGTGTCTGCGTGGGTTTCCTCCGGGTGCTCCGGTTTCCTCCCACAGTCCAAAGATGTGCGGGTTAGGTTGATTGGCCATGCTAAAATTGCCCCTTAGTGTCCTGGGATGCGTAGGTTAGAGGGATTAGCGGGTAAATATGTGGGGATAGGGGAATAGGGCCTGGGTGGGATTGTGGTCGGTGCAGACTCGATGGGCCGAATGGCCTCCTTCTGCACTGTAGGGTTTCTATGATTTCTATGATTGATTGTGTGTTGGCTTTCCAGGGAGGAATGTGCGCTCCGAATGCTGCACGTATATCCCAGATGATTAGAATATAGCTCGTTTGGCAGATCATAGCCAACGAGGAGCGAAGGCAATATAAGGTGAAGGGAGCCAATATCATAATTACAACCCTCCGGGATGGCTGGGGCAATGGTTCGGGTCGTGGTGTTCATACCTGATGCACGGGTTCATGATATTAATTGTCATGGCTATTGCTTGTTGTATTTATATGACATTATTGAATGAACAGCCCGAATTATGCCGAGCACAAGTGTACAGGCAGAAGGGGCAGGCTTCCTGATGAAGGAGGTAGGCCCATATATATTGGTAACATTTGGCTCTGAGTTGGTCGTGGGGCCATGTTTGAACTTGTCCCCGACCAAAAGGGGGGATTGAAGAAGGGAAACGGTTAATGTATTTTGTACCTAAGGGGTTGAACTTTGTATTTAGAATGTATCACAAGCATGACCCTTCATTATGGCTAATCCCCTTGTTTATACTGCTTCTGACATTAAAACAAGTTAACTTTTATTCTTATAACAATAAGTAGTCAAATGTAAATGTAAATGTGCTTGCAGACAGGCAAATCTTACCTTTTCTCCACGCTTGCGTGGTAAATGTAAACGGAAGTGAGCATTACAAGGTGTGAAGTGCGATACAGCCGTTTGAAGAGGAACTCCCACTGAGGCAGCTGGAAGAGCGTCGGAACTTCAAAGGAAAACCGCGGGAAGAACAGGAAACAGAAGACCTGCGCTTCATGAGCTGAGGATGCCAGATACCCTGGTTTATGGGCAAGGAGCTATCAATGTATTTTTTGCAGTTGGTTTGGAAGCTTGCTTCGTGACCAGCAGTTGTAAATTGTATTTCTGAGTCGTGACTGGTCTGGGGTTTGATTCATGACCAGATCAGTGTTTGTGTCGTGACTGGTGCTGGGAGCCATGCTGTATATACATCCCCACTTTTCTGTGTTCAGAGAGAACTTTGGCTTCCGCTTTCAAGGGGTCAGGTTCTCCCGCAAGCTTATGAGAATAAAGCCTTACTGTATTTTGACTCATACCAGCCTCAGAGGTATTTTTACCAACTTCATTAGCATGGCCAATCCACCTAACCCCCACATCTTTGGACACTGAGGGGAAATTTAGCATGGCCAATCCACCTAACCCTCATATCGTTGGACACTAAGGGACAATTTAGCATGGCCAATCCACCTAACCTACACATCTTTGGACACTAAGGGGAAATTTAGCATGGCCAATCCACCAAACCTGCACATCTTTGGACACTAAGGGGAAATTTAGCATGGCCAATCCATTTAACCTGCACATCTTTGGACACCAAGGGGAAATTTAGCATGGCCAATCCATCTAACCTGCACATCTTTGGACACTAAGGGGAAATTTAGCATGGCCAATCCATCTAACCTGCACATCTTTGGACACTAAGGGGAAATTTAGCATGGCCAATCCATCTAACCTGCACATCTTTGGACACTAAGGGGCAATTTAGCATGGCCAATCCACCTAACCCGCACATCTTTGGACACTAAGGGGCAATTTAGCATGGCCAATCCCCCAAACCTGCACATCTTTGGACACTAAGGGACAATTTAGCATGGCCAATCCACCTAACCTGCACATCTTTGGACACTAAGGGGCAATTTAGCATGGCCAATCCACCTAACCTGCACATCTTTGGACACTAAGGGGCAATTTAGCATGGCCAATCTACCTAATCTGCACACCTTAGGACACTAAGTGGCAATTTAGCATGGCCAATCCACCTAACCCGCACATCTTTGGACACTAAGGGGCAATTTAGCATGGCCAATCTACCTAATCTGCACATCTTTGGACACTAAGGGGCAATTTAGCATGGCCAATCCACCTAACCCGCACATCTTTGGACACTAAGGGGCAATTTAGCATGGCCAATCCACCTAACCTACACATCTTTGGACACTAAGGGGCAATTTAGCATGGCCAATCCACCTAACCTACACATCTTTGGACACTAAGGGGCAATTTAGCATGGCCAATCCACCTAACCCGCACATCTTTGGACACTAAGGGGCAATTTAGCATGGCCAATCCACCGAACCCGCACATCTTTCGAATTGTGGGAGGAAACCCCCGCAGACACGGGGAGAACGTGCTGACTCCGCACAGACAGTGACCCCATGCCGGGAATCGAACCTGGATCCCCTGGTGCTGCGAGGCAGCAGTGCTAACCCACTGTGCCACCGTGTCGGTTCCTGTCACTGGATTTTATTTAATCTGTAAGCTCCCAAGGTAGAAATAGGAAATGAACCCAGAGCGACAAAGTGCAGTGTCTGAGCAACGTAGGACTTCATGAACAGGGAGAAGCAATGGAAGCCACAGGGTTCTCCATGTGACATAATTCATAAGACATCAGAGGGCGAGGGTTGAAGAGTTAACAACTATCAGGATCGTGATCAGCACATCTGAAGATTCCGCAGATTGCTGCTTCTCATGAATATGAATTTAAAATTTATCTGCAACGTTATCTTCACACGAAACTTGACACCACAAGAACTCAGAAAAAGCAGCAGGAAAGACTGGGTTACAGGTGAGCTGACAGCTGAACACGACTCAAGGTTCAGATCCCACCCCAGAGAACTTCGGCCCATAATTCAGGCCGACACTCGAAGTGCCAGCACTGGGGGACTGTCGCACTGTGGGAGGGTCAGTGCTGAGGGAGTGCCGCACAGTCGGAGGGTCAGTGCTGAGGGAGTGTCGCACTGTGGGAGGGTCAGTGCTGAGGGAGTGTCGCACTGTGGGAGGGTCAGTGCTGAGGGTGTGCCGCGCTGTGGGAGGGTCAGTGCTGAGGGAGTGCCGCACTGTGGGAGGGTCAGTGCTGAGGGAGTGCCGCACTGTCAGAGGGTCAGTACTGAGGGAGTGCCGCACTGTCAGAGGGTCAGTACTGAGGAAGTGCCGCACTGTCAGAGGGTCAGTACTGAGGGAGCGCCGCACTGTTGGAGGGTCAGTACTGAGGGAGTGCCGCACTGTCAGAGGGTCAGTACTGAGGGAGCGCCGCACTGTTGGAGGGTCAGTACTGAGGGAGTGCCGCACTGTCGGAGGGTCAGTACTGAGGGAGTGCCGCACTGTCAGAGGGTCAGTACTGAGGGAGCGCCGCACTGTTGGAGGGTCAGTACTGAGGGAGTGCCGCACTGTCAGAGGGTCAGTACTGAGGGAGTGCCGCACTGTTGGAGAGTCAGTGCTGAGGGAGTGCCGCACTGTCAGAGGGTCAGTGCTGAGGGAGTGCCGCACTGTGGGAGGGTCAGTACTGAGGGAGTGCCGCACTGTCAGAGGGTCAGTGCTGAGGGAGTGCCGCACTGTCAGAGGGTCAGTGCTGAGGGAGTGCCGCACTGTCAGAGGGTCAGTGCTGAGGGAGTGCCGCACTGTCAGAGGGTCAGTACTGAGGGAGTGCTGCTGCACTGTCAGAGGGTCAGTGCTGAGGGAGTGCCGCACTGTCAGAGGGTCAGTGCTGAGGGAGTGCCGCACTGTCAGAGGGTCAGTGCTGAGGGAGTGCCGCACTGTCAGAGGGTCAGTACTGAGGGAGCGCCGCACTGTTGGAGGGTCAGTACTGAGGGAGTGCCGCACTGTCGGAGGGTCAGTACTGAGGGAGTGCCGCACTGTCAGAGGGTCAGTACTGAGGGAGCGCCGCACTGTTGGAGGGTCAGTACTGAGGGAGTGCCGCACTGTCAGAGGGTCAGTACTGAGGGAGTGCCGCACTGTTGGAGAGTCAGTGCTGAGGGAGTGCCGCACTGTCAGAGGGTCAGTGCTGAGGGAGTGCCGCACTGTGGGAGGGTCAGTACTGAGGGAGTGCCGCACTGTCAGAGGGTCAGTGCTGAGGGAGTGCCGCACTGTCAGAGGGTCAGTGCTGAGGGAGTGCCGCACTGTCAGAGGGTCAGTGCTGAGGGAGTGCCGCACTGTCAGAGGGTCAGTACTGAGGGAGTGCTGCTGCACTGTCAGAGGGTCAGTGCTGAGGGAGTGCCGCACTGTCAGAGGGTCAGTGCTGAGGGAGTGCCGCACTGTCAGAGGGTCAGCACTGAGGGAGTGCCGCACTGTCAGAGGTTCAGTACTGAGGGAGTGCCGCACTGTCAGAGGGTCAGTACTGAGGGAGTGCCGCACTGTCGGACGGTCAGTGCTGAGGGAGTGCCGCACTGTCAGAGGGTCAGTACTGAGGGAGTGCCGCACTGTCATAGGGTCAGTACTGAGGGAGTGCCGCACTGTCAGAGGGTCAGTACTGAGGGAGTGCCGCACTGTCTTTCAGTTGAAACATACTAATTTTCCGTCTATTCTCTGTGGATAAGGAGTTGAGAAGAGGTGATGGAGGAGGGTAGATGGTGAGAATCCAAAGAGCTTCTACAAATACATAAAGGCCAAAAGAGTAACAAGGGAGAGAGGAGGGCCTCTTAAGGATCAACAAGGTTATCTATGTGCGGGTCCACAAGAGATGGGTGAGATCCTAAATATTTCTCATCAGTATTTAGTGTTGAGAAAAGCATGGATGTTAGGGAACTTGGGGAAATAAATAGTGATGTCTTGAGGAGTGTCCATATTACAGAGAAGGAGGTGCTGGAAGTCTTATAGCGCTTCAAGGTAGATAAATTCCCGGGACCTGATGAAGTATATCCCAGGACATTGTGGGAGGCTAGGGAGGAAATTGCGGGTCCCCTAGCCGAGATATTTGAATCATTGATAGTCACAGGTGAGGTGCCTGAAGATTGGAGAGTGGCAAATGTTGTGCCTTTGTTTAAAAAGGGCTGCAGGGAAAAGCCTGGGAACTACAGGCCAGTGAGCCTCAAATCTGTGGTGGGTAAATTGTTGGAAGGTATTTTGAGAGACAGGATCTACAGGCATTTAGAGACGCAAGGATTGATTAGGGATAGTCAGCATGGCTTTGTGAGTGGAAAATCATGTCTCACAAATTTGATTGAGTTTTTTGAAGGGGTAACCAAGAAGGTAGATGAGGGCAGTGCAGTTGATGTTGTCTACATGGACTTTAGCAAGGCCTTTGACAAGGTACCACATGGTAGGTTGTTGCATAAGGTAAAACCTCACGGGATCCAGGGTGAGGTATCAAAATGGATTCAAAAATTGGCTTCTTGACAGAAGCCACAGAGTGGTTGGAGAGAGTTGTTTTTCAAACTGGAGGCCTGTTACCTGCGGTGTGCCTCAGGGTTCAGTGCTGGGTCCACTGTTATTTGTCATTTATATTAATGATTTGGATGAGAATATAGGAGGCATGGTTAGTAAGTTTGCAGATGACACCAAGATTGGATGACACCAATTTAGCATGGCCAATCCACCTAACCCGCACATCTTTGGACACTAAGGGGCAATTTAGCATGGCCAATCCCCCAAACCTGCACATCTTTGGACACTAAGGGACAATTTAGCATGGCCAATCCACCTAACCTGCACATCTTTGGACACTAAGGGGCAATTTAGCATGGCCAATCCACCTAACCTGCACATCTTTGGACACTAAGGGGCAATTTAGCATGGCCAATCTACCTAATCTGCACACCTTAGGACACTAAGTGGCAATTTAGCATGGCCAATCCACCTAACCCGCACATCTTTGGACACTAAGGGGCAATTTAGCATGGCCAATCTACCTAATCTGCACATCTTTGGACACTAAGGGGCAATTTAGCATGGCCAATCCACCTAACCCGCACATCTTTGGACACTAAGGGGCAATTTAGCATGGCCAATCCACCTAACCTACACATCTTTGGACACTAAGGGGCAATTTAGCATGGCCAATCCACCTAACCTACACATCTTTGGACACTAAGGGCAATTTAGCATGGCCAATCCACCTAACCCGCACATCTTTGGACACTAAGGGGCAATTTAGCATGGCCAATCCACCGAACCCGCACATCTTTCGAATTGTGGGAGGAAACCCCCGCAGACACGGGGAGAACGTGCTGACTCCGCACAGACAGTGACCCCATGCCGGGAATCGAACCTGGATCCCCTGGTGCTGCGAGGCAGCAGTGCTAACCCACTGTGCCACCGCGTCGGTTCCTGTCACTGTATTTTATTTAATCTGTAAGCTCCCAAGGTAGAAATAGGAAATGAACCCAGAGCGACAAAGTGCAGTGTCTGAGCAACGTAGGACTTCATGAACAGGGAGAAAGCAATGGAAGCCACAGGGTTCTCCATGTGA
>NW_027594292.1:15000-19494 GCF_964213995.1 Mustelus asterias | reverse complement strand
GGGGGCAGAGAGAGGGGGGGGGGCAGAGAGAGGGGGGGGGCAGAGAGGGAGGGGGGGGCAGAGAGGAGGGGGGGGGCAGAGAGGGAGGGGGGGCAGAGAGGGAGGGGGGGCAGAGAGGGAGGGGGGGGCAGAGAGGGAGGGGGGGGGCAGAGAGGGAGGGGGGGGCAGAGAGGGAGGGGGGGGCAGAGAGGGAGGGGGGGGCAGAGAGGGAGGGGGGGCAGAGAGGGAGGGGGGGGCAGAGAGAGAGACAGAGAGGGAGAGGGGGGGAGACAGAGAGGGAGGGGGGGGGAGACAGAGAGGGAGAGGGGGGGGGAGACAGAGAGGGAGAGGGGGGGGGAGACAGAGAGGGAGAGGGGGGGGGGAGACAGAGAGGGAGAGGGGGGGGGGGAGACAGAGAGGGAGAGGGGGGGGAGACAGAGAGGGAGAGGGGGGGGAGACAGAGAGGGTAAGGGGGGGGGAGACAGAGAGGGAGAGGGGGGGGGAGACAGAGAGGGAGAGGGGGGGGGAGACAGAGAGGGAGAGGGGGGGGAGACAGAGAGGGAGAGGGGGGGGAGACAGAGAGGGAGAGGGGGGGGGAGACAGAGAGGGAGAGGGGGGGGAGACAGAGAGGGAGAGGGGGGGGGGAGACGGAGAGGGGGGGGCAGAGAGAGGGAGAGGGGGGGGCAGAGAGAGGGAGAGGGGGGGCGCAGAGAGAGGGAGAGGGGGGGGGGGCAGAGAGAGGGAGAGGGGGGGCAGAGAGAGGGGGGGGGCAGAGAGAGGGGGGGGCAGAGAGAGGGGGGGGCAGAGAGAGGGAGAGGGGGGGGCAGAGAGAGAGAGAGGGAGAGGGGGGGGGCAGAGAGGGGGGGAACAGAGAGGGGGGGGCAGAGAGACAGAGAGGGGGGGGGGCAGAGAGACAGAGAGGGAGGGGGGGGGCAGAGAGACAGAGAGGGAGAGGGGGGGGCAGAGAGACAGAGAGGGAGAGGGGGGGGGCAGAGAGACAGAGAGGGAGAGGGGGGGGCAGAGAGACAGAGGCAGAGAGAGAGAGAGAGGCAGAGAGACAGAGGCAGAGAGAGAGAGAGAGGGGAGAGAGACAGAGGCAGAGAGAGAGAGAGAGGGAGAGAGACAGAGGCAGAGAGGCAGAGAGAGGCAGAGAGAGAGGCAGAGAGAGAGAGAGAGGGAGAGAGGGGGGCAGAGAGGCAGAGAGAGAGCGAGAGAGGGGGGCAGAGAGGCAGAGGCAGAGAGGCAGAGAGAGAGGGAGAGAGGGGGGCAGAGAGACAGAGGCAGAGAGGCAGAGAGAGGCAGAGAGAGAGGCAGAGAGAGAGAGAGAGGGAGAGAGGGGGGCAGAGAGGCAGAGAGAGAGCGAGAGAGGGGGGCAGAGAGGCAGAGGCAGAGAGGCAGAGAGAGAGGGAGAGAGGGGGGCAGAGAGACAGAGGCAGAGAGACAGAGGCAGAGAGACAGAGAGAGGCAGAGAGAGAGGCAGAGAGACAGAGGCAGAGAGACATCAGTCAGTCCCTGTGTGGTGTAGGTACACCCACAGTGCTGTTAGGGAGTGAGTTCCAGGATTATTATTGGACATCGAGTTAAAGTTTATTTATTGTCACAAGTCGGCTTATGTTAACACTGCAATGAAGTTACTGAGAGAATTCCCCAGTCGCCACACTCCGGCACCAGTTCGGGTTACACTGAGGGCGAATTTATCACGGCCCAATCCACCCTAACCCAGCACGTCTTTCAGACTGTGGGAGGAAACCGGAGCACCCGGAGGAAACCCACGCAGACACGGGGAGAATGTGCAGACTCCACACAGACAGTGACCCGAGCCGGGAATCGAACCCGGGTCCCTGGCGCTGTGAGGGAGCAGTGCTAACCCACTGTGTCACCGTGCCCCCGGGAATCGAACCCGGGTCCCTGGCGCTGTGAGGCAGCAGCGCTAACCCACTGTGTCACCGTGCCCCCGGGAATCGAACCCGGGTCCCTGGCTCTGTGAGGGAGCAGTGCTAACCACTGTGTCACCGTGCCCCCGGGAATCGAACCCGGGTCCCTGGCGCTGTGAGGGAGCAGCGCTAACCCACTGTGTCACCGTGCCCCCGGGAATCGAACCCGGGTCCCTGGCGCTGTGAGGGAGCAGCGCTAACCCACTGTGTCACCGTGCCCCCGGGAATCGAACCCGGGTCCCTGGCGCTGTGAGGGAGCAGCGCTAACCACTGTGCTACCGTTCCGTCCTCCAGCCAATCTTCCTCAAGGCGTAACCCGCAGACATAAGTATCTCTGGAGGGTTGTCCCTGCCCCCGCTCCCCCCCCCACCCCCCGCCCGGCAGGGGTAAACCCGGGAGGCAATGCCCTGGAGGGTTACAGATAATCTTTAATGTTTATTTCTAGTGTAATAGAGTTAGTTTATTAGACAGTGCGAATAGAACCATAGAAAATTACAGCTCAGAAACAGGCCTTTTGGCCCTTCTTGTCTGTGCCGGACCATTTTATGCCTCGTCCCACTGACCTGCACTTGGACCATATCCCTCCACACCCCTCTCATCCATGAACCCGTCCAAGTTTTTCTTAACTGTTAAAAGTGACCCCGCATTTACCACTTTATCCGGCAGCTCATTCCACACTCCCACCACTCTCTGCGTGAAGAAGCCCCCCCTAATATTCCCTTTAAACTTTTCTCCTTTCACCCTTAACCCATGCCCTCTGGTTTTTTTCTCCCCGAGCCTCAGCGGAAAAAGCCTGCTTGCATTCACTCTATCTATACCCATCAAAATCTTATACACCTCTATCAAATCTCCCCTCAATCTTCTACGCTCCAGGGAATAAAGTCCCAACCTATTCAATCTCTCCCTGTAACTCAGCTTCTCAAGTCCCGGCAACATCCTTGTGAACCTTCTCTGCACTCTTTCAATCTTATTTACATCCTTCCTGTAACTAGGTGACCAAAACTGTACACAATACTCCAAATTCGGCCTCACCAATGCCTTATATAACCTTACCATAACACTCCAACTTTTATACTCGATACTGGACTTGCGGATAGCGAAGAGCATTGTCGGGCAATACAGCAGGATATAGATAGGCTGGAAAATTGGGCGGAGAGGTGGCAGATGGAATTTAATCCGGATAAATGCGAAGTGATGCATTTTGGAAGAAATAATGTAGGGAGGAGTTATACAATAAATGGCAGAGTCATCAGGAGTATAGAAACACAGAGGGACCTGGGTGTGCAAGTCCACAAATCCTTGAAGGTGGCAACACAGGTGGAGAAGGTGGTGAAGAAGGCATTTGGTATGCTTGCCTTTATAGGACGGGGTATAGAGTATAAAAGCTGGAGTCTGATGATGCAGCTGTATAGAACGCTGGTTAGGCCACATTTGGAGTACTGCGTCCAGTTCTGGTCGCCACACTACCAGGACGTGGAGGCGTTAGAGAGAGTGCAGAGGTTTACCAGGATGTTGCCTGGTATGGAGGGTCTTAGCTGAGGAGAGATTGGGTAGACTGGGGTTGTTCTCCCTGGAAAGACGGAGAATGAGGGGAGATCTAATAGAGGTGTACAAGATTATGAAGGGTATAGATAGGGTGAACAGTGAGAAGCTTTTTCCCAGGTCGGAGGTGACGATCACGAGGGGTCACAGGCTCAAGGTGAGAGGGGCGAAGTATAACTCGGACATCAGAGGGACGTTTTTTACACAGAGGGTGGTGGGGGCCTGGAATGCGCTGCCAAGTAGGGTGGTGGAGGCAGGCACGCTGACATCGTTTAAGACTTACCTGGATAGTCACATGAGCAGCCTGGGAATGGAGGGATACAAACGATTGGTCTAGTTGGACCAAGGAGCGGCACAGGCTTGGAGGGCCGAAGGGCCTGTTTCCTGTGCTGTACTGTTCATTGTTCTTCGATTTATAAAGGCCAATGTACCAAAGGCACTCTTTACGACCCTATCCACCTGTGACGTCACTTTTAGGGAATTCTGTACCTGTATTCCCAGATCCCTCTGTTCAACTGCAAATATCACTTGGTTTCGAATTTCTGGGGTGTATTGAGGGGGCAACACTCTGGGAAGTGATAACTCACAACAAACCCTTTCATGTGTAGTACTTGGTTGTCATTGGTTAATGGGTGCCGTTAGCTCTCAGTAATAATATAAAAATGTGCTGGTTTATTGTTACGGGTGGTCTGCAGGCTGTGGGCAACTTGGCATCCGTACCAACTGTCCACGGTGTGAGGTCAAGATTAAATAACATGTTGGTTGTCGATTGTTAAGTGTAACTTTATAATTTGTAATTGAGATGGCATTCTTTCTTAGATAGCGTAACTTTGGGATATTGTAACTGTTTTGTGATAAAAATATATTCTAAATTGCCCCTTAGTGTCCAAAGATGCGCGGGTTAGGTGGATTGGCCGTGCTAAATTGCCCCTTAGTGTCCAAAGATGTGCAGGTTAGGTGGATTGGCCGTGCTAAATTGTCCCTTAGTGTCCAAAGATGTGTAGGTTTGGTGGATTGGCCATGCTAAATTGTCCCTTAG
>NW_027594292.1:0-10000 GCF_964213995.1 Mustelus asterias | reverse complement strand
CAATGTCCCAGCCCCGGGTACGGAGCGACACCACGGCAATGTCCCAGCCCTGGGTACGGTGCGACACTACGGCAATGTCCCAGCCCCGGGTACGGAGCGACACCACGGCAATGTCCCAGCCCCGGGTACGGTGCGACACCACGGCAATGTCCCAGCCCCGGGTACGGTGCGACACCACGGCAATGTCCCAGCCCCGGGGCGACACCACGGCAATGTCCCAGCCCCGGGGCGACACCACGGCAATGTCCCAGCCCCGGGGCGACACCACGGCAATGTCCCAGCCCCGGGGCGACACCACGGCAATGTCCCAGCCCCGGGTACGGTGCGACACCACGGCAATGTCCCAGCCCCGGGTACGGTGCGACACCACGGCAATGACCCAGCCCCACTGTATGACTCTCAGCCTCTCCCCCGGCACCCACTCTCCATCGCTGTTTCCCCTGGCACCCTCTCTCCGCTCTCCCAACCTTCACATCTCCCCGTCGCTGTCGCTTGCCTCTGCAAGCACCTCGTGTCCAGGGTTTGCACGGCTTTCCAAATCCAGCGGAGACAACAATGATCCAAAAAACAGAGACCGGAACTGCTGGAGGGGGAGAGAGAGAGGGAGAGGGGGGGCAGGGAGGGAGCAGGAGAGAGAAGAGGAGATATCAGTACCCTCAGCACTGACCCTCTGACAGCGCGGCACTCCCTCAGCACTGACCCTCTGACAGTGCGGCACTCCCTCAGCACTGACCCTCTGACAGTGCGGCACTCCCTCAGCACTGACCCTCTGACAGTGCGGCACTCCCTCAGCACTGACCCTCTGACAGTGCGGCACTCCCTCAGCACTGACCCTCTGACAGTGCGGCACTCCCTCAGCACTGACCCTCTGACAAAGCGGCACTCCCTCAGCACTGACCCTCTGACAGTGCGGCACTCCCCCAATACTGACCCTCTGACAGTGCGGCACTCCCTCAGTACTGACCCTCTGACAGTGCGGCACTCCCTCAGTACTGACCCTCTGACAGTGCGGCACTCCCTCAGCACTGACCCTCTGACAGTGCGGCACTCCCTCAGCACTGACCCTCTGACAGTGCGGCACTCCCCCAATACTGACCCTCTGACAGTGCAGCACTCCCTCAGTACTGACCCTCTGACAGTGCAGCACTCCCTCAGTACTGACCCTCTGACAGTGCGGCACTCCCTCAGCACTGACCCTCTGAGAGTGCAGCACTCCCTCAGCACTGACCCTCTGACAGTGCGGCACTCCCTCAGCACTGACCCTCTGACAGTGCGGCACTCCCTCAGCACTGACCCTCTGACAGTGCGGCACTCCCTCAGCACTGACCCTCTGACAGTGCGGCACTCCCTCAGTACTGACCCTCTGACAGTGCGGCACTCCCTCAGTACTGACCCTCTGACAGTGCGGCACTCCCTCAGCACTGACCCTCTGACAGTGCGGCACTCCCTCAGCACTGACCCTCTGACAGTGCGGCACTCCCCCAATACTGACCCTCTGACAGTGCGGCACTCCCTCAGTACTGACCCTCTGACAGTGCGGCACTCCCTCAGCACTGACCCTCTGACAGTGCGGCACTCCCTCAGCACTGACCCTCTGACAGTGCGGCACTCCCTCAGTACTGACCCTCTGACAGTGCGGCACTCCCTCAGTACTAACCCTCTGACAGTGCGGCACTCCCTCAGCACTGACCCTCTGACAGTGCGGCACTCCCTCAGTACTGATCCTCTGACAGTGCGGCACTCCCTCAGTACTGACCCTCTGACAGTGCGGCACTCCCTCAGTACTGATCCTCTGACAGTGCGGCACTCCCTCAGTACTGACCCTCTGACAGTGCGGCACTCCCCCAGTACTGACCCTCTGACAGTGCGGCACTCCCTCAGCACTGACCCTCTGACAGTGCGGCACTCCCTCAGCACTGACCCTCTGACAGTGCGGCACTCCCTCAGCACTGACCCTCTGACAGTGCGGCACTCCCTCAGCACTGACCCTCTGACAGTGCGGCACTCCCTCAGCACTGACCCTCTGACAGTGCGGCACTCCCTCAGCACTGACCCTCTGACAGTGCGGCACTCCCTCAGTACTGACCCTCTGACAGTGCGGCACTCCCTCAGTACTGACCCTCTGACAGTGCGGCACTCCCTCAGCACTGACCCTCTGACAGTGCGGCACTCCCTCAGCACTGACCCTCTGACAGTGCGGCAGTCCCTCAGCACTGACCCTCTGACAGTGCGGCAGTCCCTCAGCACTGACCCTCTGACAGTGCGGCACTCCCTCAGCACTGACCCTCTGACAGTGTGGCACTCCCTCAGTACTGACCCTCTGACAGTGCGGCACTCCCTCAGCACTGACCCTCTGACAGTGCGGCACTCCCTCAGCACTGACCCTCTGACAGTGCGGCACTCCCTCAGCACTGACCCTCTGACAGTGCGGCACTCCCTCAGCACTGACCCTCTGACAGTGCGGCACTCCCTCAGCACTGACCCTCTGACAGTGCGGCACTCCCTCAGCACTGACCCTCTGACAGTGCGGCACTCCCTCAGCACTGACCCTCTGACAGTGCGGCACTCCCTCAGCACTGATACTCTGACAGTGCGGCACTCCCTCAGCACTGACCCTCTGACAGTGCGGCACTCCCTCAGTACTGACCCTCTGACAGTGCGGCACTCCCTCAGCACTGACCCTCTGACAGTGCAGCACTCCCTCAGCACTGACCCTCTGACAGTGCGGCAGTCCCTCAGCACTGACCCTCTGACAGTGCGGCACTCCCTCAGTACTGACCCTCTGACAGTGCGGCACTCCCTCAGCACTGACCGTCTGACAGTGCGGCACTCCCTCAGCACTGACCCTCTGACAGTGCGGCACTCCCTCAGCACTGACTGTCTGACAGTGCGGCACTCCCTCAGTACTGACCCTCTGACAGTGCGGCACTCCCTCAGCACTGACCCTCTGACAGTGCGGCACTCCCTCAGCACTGACCCTCTGACAGTGCGGCACTCCCTCAGCACTGACCCTCTGACAGTGCGGCACTTCCTCAGTACTGACCCTCTGACAGTGCGGCACTCCCTCAGTACTGACCCTCTGACAGTGCGGCACTCCCTCAGCACTGACCCTCTGACAGTGCGGCACTCCCTCAGCACTGACCCTCTGACAGTGCGGCACTCCCTCAGCACTGACCCTCTGACAGTGCGGCACTCCCTCAGCACTGACCCTCTGACAGTGCGGCACTCCCTCAGCACTGACCCTCTGACAGTGCGGCACTCCCTCAGCACTGACCCTCTGACAGTGCGGCACTCCCTCAGTACTGACCCTCTGACAGTGCAGCACTCCCTCAGTACTGACCCTCTGACAGTGCGGCACTCCCTCAGCACTGACCCTCTGACAGTGCGGCACTCCCTCAGCACTGACCCTCTGACAGTGCGGCACTCCCTCAGCACTGACCCTCTGACAGTGCGGCACTCCCTCAGCACTGACCCTCTGACAGTGCGGCACTCCCTCAGCACTGACCCTCTGACAGTGCGGCACTCCCTCAGCACTGACCCTCTGACAGTGCGGCACTCCCTCAGCACTGACCCTCTGACAGTGCGGCACTCCCTCAGCACTGACCCTCTGACAGTGCGGCACTCCCTCAGCACTGACCCTCTGACAGTGCGGCACTCCCTCAGTACTGATCCTCTGACAGTGCGGCACTCCCTCAGTACTGATCCTCTGACAGTGCGGCACTCCCTCAGCACTGACCCTCTGACAGTGCGGCACTCCCTCAGGCGATGATTACCTTCTTGTGCGGTGGTGTTGCCGGAATCTCTGCCTCTTCCTCCTCCGTGGACTGCCAGTCTGCGTCGGGCACGTGGGGTCTCTTGGCCAGGGGTGCCACTGGGAAGGTGGGGCTCCGAGGTGGGTACGCCTCGTCGGCAGTGGCCTGGCGTCCCACTGCCAGCATCTCCTCCATCACGCTGGTCTCCATGGCAATCATATAGGAGTCTATATCCTCACTCAGAAAGTCATCGTCCGCGCGACTGGTCCCGGGCTGGAGGCTGGGATCAAAGACAGCGTCAGCCAGGACGCTCCTGCAGAACATGGCGGGATCTCTGAGAGCAACACGGACAGAAACAGGCCACTCTGCCCTTCCAGCTCTGCTGTCCAATCAGAGCACCGCTGATCTCTCCCTGGTCTCCAATCCACCTCCCTCCTGATCCCCAGATCCCTTTACCCCGTTTCCCAGCAGAAATATATCTCCCTCCCTCTGGAAACCAGCCAATGATTCAGACTCCCCCGCGCGATGGGACAGTGAGTTCCACACATTCACCGCGCGATGGGACAGTGAGTTCCACACATTCACCGCGCGATGGGACAGTGAATCCACACATTCACCGCGCGATGGGACAGTGAATCCACACATTCACCGCGCGATGGGACAGTGGGTTCCACACATTCACCGCGCGATGGGACAGTGAATCCACACATTCACCGCGCGATGGGACAGTGAGTTCCACACATTCACCGCGCGATGGGACAGTGAATCCACACATTCACCGCGCGATGGGACAGTGAGTTTCACACATTCACCGCGCGATGGGACAGTGAGTCCCACACATTCACCGCGCGATGGGACAGTGAATCCACACATTCACCGCGCGATGGGACAGTGAGTTCCACACATTCACCGCGCGATGGGACAGTGAATCCACACATTCACCGCGCGATGGGACAGTGAATCCACACATTCACCGCGCGATGGGACAGTGAATCCACACATTCACCGCGCGATGGGACAGTGAGTTCCACACATTCACCGCGCGATGGGACAGTGAATCCACACATTCACCGCGCGATGGGACAGTGGGTTCCACACATTCACCGCGCGATGGGACAGTGAATCCACACATTCACCGCGCGATGGGACAGTGAATCCACACATTCACCGCGCGATGGGACAGTGGGTTCCACACATTCACCGCGCGATGGGACAGTGAGTTCCACACATTCACCGCGCGATGGGACAGTGGGTTCCACACATTCACCGCGCGATGGGACAGTGAATCCACACATTCACCGCGCGATGGGACAGTGAGTTCCACACATTCACCGCGCGATGGGACAGTGAGTTCCACACATTCACCGCGCGATGGGACAGTGGGTTCCACACATTCACCGCGCGATGGGACAGTGGGTTCCACACATTCACCGCGCGATGGGACAGTGAATCCACACATTCACCGCGCGATGAGACAGTGAATCCACACATTCACCGCGCGATGGGACAGTGAGTTCCACACATTCACCGCGCGATGGGACAGTGAGTTCCACACATTCACCGCGCGATGGGACAGTGAATCCACACATTCACCGCGCGATGGGACAGTGAATTCCACACATTCACCGCGCGATGGGACAGTGGGTTCCACACATTCACCGCGCGATGGGACAGTGAGTTCCACACATTCACCGCGCGATGGGACAGTGAGTTCCACACATTCACCGCGCGATGGGACAGTGAGTTCCACACATTCACCGCGCGATGGGACAGTGAGTTTCACACATTCACCGCGCGATGGGACAGTGAGTTCCACACATTCACCGCGCGATGGGACAGTGAGTTTCACACATTCACCGCGCGATGGGACAGTGAGTCCACACATTCACCGTGCGATGGGACAGTGAGTTCCACACATTCACCGCGCGATGGGACAGTGAGTTTCACACATTCACCGCGCGATGGGACAGTGAGTTTCACACATTCACCGCGCGATGGGACAGTGGGTCCCACACATTCACCGCGCGATGGGACAGTGAGTTTCACACATTCACCGCGCGATGGGACAGTGAGTTCCACACATTCACCGCGCGATGGGACAGTGAGTCCCACACATTCACCGCGCGATGGGACAGTGAGTTCCACACATTCACCGCGCGATGGGACAGTGAATCCACACATTCACCGCGCGATGGGACAGTGAATCCACACATTCACCGCGCGATGGGACAGTGAGTCCCACACATGCACCGCGCGATGGGACAGTGAGTTCCACACATTCACCGCGCGATGGGACAGTGAGTCCCACACATTCACCGCGCGATGGGACAGTGGGTTTCACACATTCACCGCGCGATGGGACAGTGAGTCCCACACATTCACCGCGCGATGGGACAGTGAGTTCCACACATTCACCGCGCGATGGGACAGTGAGTCCCACACATTCACCGCGCGATGGGACAGTGAATCCACACATGCACCGCGCGATGGGACAGTGAGTTCCACACATTCACCGCGCGATGGGACAGTGAATCCACACATGCACCGCGCGATGGGACAGTGAGTTCCACACATTCACCGCGCGATGGGACAGTGAATCCACACATTCACCGCGCGATGGGACAGTGAATCCACACATTCACCGCGCGATGGGACAGTGAGTTCCACACATTCACCGCGCGATGGGACAGTGAGTTCCACACATTCACCGCGCGATGGGACAGTGAGTTCCACACATTCACCGCGCGATGGGACAGTGAGTTCCACACATTCACCGCGCGATGGGACAGTGAATCCACACATTCACCGCGCGATGGGACAGTGAGTTCCACACATTCACCGCGCGATGGGACAGTGAGTTCCACACATTCACCGCGCGATGGGACAGTGGGTTCCACACATTCACCGCGCGATGGGACAGTGAATCCACACATTCACCGCGCGATGGGACAGTGAGTCCACACATTCACCGCGCGATGGGACAGTGAGTTCCACACATTCACCGCGCGATGGGACAGTGAATCCACACATTCACCGCGCGATGGGACAGTGAGTTCCACACATTCACCGCGCGATGGGACAGTGAATCCACACATTCACCGCGCGATGGGACAGTGAATTCCACACATTCACCGCGCGATGGGACAGTGAATCCACACATTCACCGCGCGATGGGACAGTGAGTTTCACACATTCACCGCGCGATGGGACAGTGAGTCCACACATTCACCGCGCGATGGGACAGTGAGTCCACACATTCACCGCGCGATGGGACAGTGAGTTCCACACATTCACCGCGCGATGGGACAGTGAGTTCCACACATTCACCGCGCGATGGGACAGTGAGTTCCACACATTCACCGCGCGATGGGACAGTGAGTTTCACACATTCACCGCGCGATGGGACAGTGAGTTCCACACATTCACCGCGCGATGGGACAGTGAGTTTCACACATTCACCGCGCGATGGGACAGTGAGTCCACACATTCACCGCGCGATGGGACAGTGAGTTCCACACATTCACCGCGCGATGGGACAGTGAGTTTCCACACATTCACCGCGCGATGGGACAGTGAGTTCCACACATTCACCGCGCGATGGGACAGTGAGTTTCACACATTCACCGCGCGATGGGACAGTGAGGTCCCACACATTCACCGCGCGATGGGACAGTGAGTTTCACACATTCACCGCGCGATGGGACAGTGGGTTCCACACATTCACCGCGCGATGGGACAGTGAGTTCCACACATTCACCGCGCGATGGGACAGTGAGTCCCACACATGCACCGCGCGATGGGACAGTGAGTTCCACACATTCACCGCGCGATGGGACAGTGAGTCCCACACATTCACCGCGCGATGGGACAGTGGGTTTCACACATTCACCGCGCGATGGGACAGTGAGTCCCACACATTCACCGCGCGATGGGACAGTGAGTTCCACACATTCACCGCGCGATGGGACAGTGAATCCACACATGCACCGCGCGATGGGACAGTGAGTTCCACACATTCACCGCGCGATGGGACAGTGAATCCACACATTCACCGCGCGATGGGACAGTGAGTTCCACACATTCACCGCGCGATGGGACAGTGAATCCACACATTCACCGCGCGATGGGACAGTGAATCCACACATTCACCGCGCGATGGGACAGTGAGTCCACACATTCACCGCGATGGGACAGTGAGTTCCACACATTCACCGCGCGATGGGACAGTGAGTTCCACACATTCACCGCGCGATGGGACAGTGAGTTCCACACATTCACCGCGCGATGGGACAGTGAATCCACACATTCACCGCGCGATGGGACAGTGAGTTCCACACATTCACCGCGCGATGGGACAGTGAGTTCCACACATTCACCGCGCGATGGGACAGTGGGTTCCACACATTCACCGCGCGATGGGACAGTGAATCCACACATTCACCGCGCGATGGGACAGTGAGTCCACACATTCACCGCGCGATGGGACAGTGAGTTCCACACATTCACCGCGCGATGGGACAGTGAATCCACACATTCACCGCGCGATGGGACAGTGAGTTCCACACATTCACCGCGCGATGGGACAGTGAGTCCACACATTCACCGCGCGATGGGACAGTGAGTTCCACACATTCACCGCGCGATGGGACAGTGAATCCACACATTCACCGCGCGATGGGACAGTGAATTCCACACATTCACCGCGCGATGGGACAGTGAATCCACACATTCACCGCGCGATGGGACAGTGAATCCACACATTCACCGCGCGATGGGACAGTGAATCCACACATTCACCGCGCGATGGGACAGTGAGTTCCACACATTCACCGCGCGATGGGACAGTGAGTCCCACACATTCACCGCGCGATGGGACAGTGAATCCACACATTCACCGCGCGATGGGACAGTGAATCCACACATTCACCGCGCGATGGGACAGTGAGTTCCACACATTCACCGCGCGATGGGACAGTGAGTTCCACACATTCACCGCGCGATGGGACAGTGAGTTCCACACATTCACCGCGCGATGGGACAGTGAGTTCCACACATTCACCGCGCGATGGGACAGTGAATTCCACACATTCACCGCGCGATGGGACAGTGAATTCCACACATTCACCGCGCGATGGGACAGTGAGTTCCACACATTCACCGCGCGATGGGACAGTGAATCCACACATTCACCGCGCGATGGGACAGTGAGTTCCACATATTCACCGCGCGATGGGACAGTGAATCCACACATTCACCGCGCGATGGGACAGTGAATCCACACATTCACCGCGCGATGGGACAGTGAATCCACACATTCACCGCGCGATGGGACAGTGAATCCACACATTCACCGCGCGATGGGACAGTGAGTTCCACACATTCACCGCGCGATGGGACAGTGAATCCACACATTCACCGCGCGATGGGACAGTGAATCCACACATTCACCGCGCGATGGGACAGTGGGTTCCACACATTCACCGCGCGATGGGACAGTGGGTTCCACACATTCACCCCCCTCTGTGAGAAGGAGTTCCTCCTCATCTCAGTTCAATCTCCCACCTCTCAGCCTCTATTGGACAGAACATTGAATACAGGAGGTGGGGTCACCGTGTGTGCCAGTAACCTGGGAAGGAGGGTAGCAGAGGGAGTGAGGACTGGGGGGGGGTGGAGGGAGTGAGGACTGGGGGGGGGTGAAGGGCCTGAACCTGTCGGGAGTGTTGTATATTAGACAATGGTGCGAGGGAGCACGGGGGGGGGGGGTTTAAAACAATGGGGTTTTATCTACAGAAACATGTCCCATACACGGCTGCACCTTCTCTGCCTCTCGCCCCCGAGAGGTACTTGTGTTGTCACAAGCGTCCAACCCATGGATACATTAACAGGCCTTCAGGAACCGCTTCCTTCCCCCTTTAATTAACAATTCAAACAATAAGGGACAAGACAGTCACTATTAACCCCCGACCCATTCTGCTTCACGCTGGCAGTAAGCTCTGGGCACCGTCATTGGCCCATTCGACATGCTTGGTTTCACTGGTCAGAACATTGAATACAGGAGTTGGGACGTCTTGTTGAAGTTGTACAAGACATTGGTAAGGCCACACTTGGAATACTGTGTACAGTTCTGGTCACCCTATTATAGAAAGGATATTATTAAACTAGAAAGAGATCAGAAAATACTTCCTGGTGGGGGTTACTGAATATCTCCCAGGCTGCGTTAGAGAGATGTACGATCGACGAGGTGCAGG
>NW_027594291.1:0-19507 GCF_964213995.1 Mustelus asterias | reverse complement strand
CCTCTCTCTTCCTCCCCCCCCTCTCTCTTTCCTCCCCCCCCTCTCTCTTTCCTCCCCCCCCCTCTCTCTTTCCTCCCCCCCTCTCTTTCCTCCCCCCCCCTCTCTCTTTCCTCCCCCCCCCTCTCTCTTTCCTCCCCCCCCCTCTCTCTTTCCTCCCTCCCCCTCTCTCTTTCCTCCCCCCCCTCTCTCTTTCCTCCCCCCCTCTCTCTTTCCTCCCCCCCCTCTCTCTTTCCTCCCCCCCCTCTCTCTTTCCTCACCCCCCCCTCTCTCTTTCCTCCCCCCCCTCTCTCTTTCCTCACCCCCCCTCTCTCTTTCCTCACCCCCCCTCTCTCTTTCCTCCCCCCCCTCTCTCTCTTTCCTCCTCCCCCCCCTCTCTTTCTTTCCTCCCCCCCCTCTCTTTCTTTCCTCCCCCCCCTCTTTCTTTCCTCCCCCCCCCTCGCACGCACGCACGCTCACACACGATAGGCCATGCTAAATTGACTCAGTGTCGGGGGATTAAGCAGGGTAAATAAGTAGAGTTACAGGAATAAGACTTGGGTAGGATTGTGGTCAGCAGACTCGATGTGCCAAATAGCCTCCTTCAACACTGTAGGGAATCTATGATACTCTTACCCAATACTGGCAAATATACAAATGTGAGTTTAACATCTAGCACTATTTAGAAATCAACGCATAAAACACTCTGCAAGGTCAAGCATTTGGACACTGCTGATCCCCTTACCATTTCTCCAACAAATATGGGGAGAGGTTAAGCATACACGCATATATTGTGCAAATAGGAATATTAATAGTGTATATTACTCTTTTTAGATACTGATGAGAAATGCAATTATTCCCATCTGGACTCCCAAATTAGCCATGGGGCTGTCAGTTATCTTGTGCTAGCAAAAGTTTCACTGCTTTGACACAAGTTTGTGCACGAACCTTGCTAAAGTATTTGCAGCACCAATCTTTTATTATTGCATTATACGTAGAACTGTTGCTTCGAAGGGATGCAGGCTCTCCATTTTACTTTAAATAGCTCAACTTCCGACACAAACCATTTTGCACACTGCATTTCTTTTATAGACTGACCAACACCAGCCCACAACATGTTTAGCAAAAATGTAAAGGAATATACATAGAAAACAACAGATCTCTCCATATGCAATTTGATAAGTACCATTTTAATGGTTAACTACAGAAAGAAGAGTGGAAACATTCCTTCCCATTTACCAACGAGGCTTTTGCTTGTTTGTTTCATAACCACCATGACATGGTTAAAAGGCAGAACAAGACGCAGACTTTCTGAAAATAGATTGGAATTTCCTAACCAAATAAAGGTTCCTTGATTGGGATTTCCAAAGAATCCCAAAACTCCAGATTTTCTGATCAGCTACCATCCAAAACTTCAGATATTCAACTGATTAAAATTCAATCAATCGATGGGAAAAAAATCTTGTACCCTTAAGAAATGTTCCACTGGACAGACCAGAGCAAGTTTTTTGATTTATAGCAAAATACATTGGGCTGTAACCTCCAAGCTCCAGGGTCCCAAAGATGCACGGGGGAATCCCTCACGACAACTCCCATCGCACTGCCCACACAAGGTTCCCAAGTAAGGATTGCACTGCAATTGCCCAGGAAGTTCAAACTTCCTCTGGGTAATTACTCGGCACTGGGAACCATTTGAAAATGCGATATTAATTGCAAGCTTTGGATGATTCATACAGCAATCATTACCCAGAAAAAGTTACAAGAATTAAAACAACTTCTAGTTTCTGGGAAACTAAAGCACTGACTTTGCCCTGACACTACCGGGGGTCTTCACTCATACACACCTCCCCCCAGGCTGGACCCTCCCAGCCCACCTTCCACTGGACTCCCCTTAATAGCACCCCTGACGCCCTCCCGGCCATGGAACATGTTGCTGAATCTCTCGATATCCCGGGGTGGGCGGTTGGGGTGGCCGTCAGCATTTTCCGGAAATGAAACTGGATCAGTAATTTGAATATAAATTATACATAATCATAGACATAAGAAAGGAGAGGCAGAAAGGGATCTTTTTTAATGTAGGGGTTATTACATTTAACAGGGAAGAAGACGACAAACTTGCCTTCATTCACTAAGACAAAGAAACCCAGAAGCATTTGAACCAAGTTTGGAATACATTAACTACTCACAATGAATACAAAACAGCACTGTCATTTCGTCATGCCACTAGGTGGCACTTGATTAGCATTTCCTATGTGTGAGAAGCTGCTTTGTCACACTTGGTCATTCATGCCTGTAACTGGATATTCTGCTAGATTGAGTTCAAATTGTTCCAGTTCCCCAATCATCCAGAAATGTTCGTGGATTACCCTTGTTTTTTCCTGTTCACCCATCTTCATATCAGACAAGTTGATTTTGGAATTTAAATACATTTTTGGTCTGCTTAGTCTTATTTTTTTCACTGTGGAATGTACGTGTTGAAAGAAGGGCCAAGGAAGAATAATGACTGCTACGGAGAAACAAGATGAAAAAGTATAGTCAATAGCCTGGCACTATTCCCCGTCCCTTTTCATCATGTTGTTCTTCAAAAAGTCCATCCTCTATCTGTCCTTACAAGTAACCATTGTGTCTCAAATTCATGCCCACATTCCTTGCAATTTGCTGCTTAAATCCTTTCAAAATGGCCCGATCCAGAGTCATGAATTACATTTTGAATGACTCAGGCGGAGGAGGGATAATGCGCCAATCGGCAGCATTTAACCTGGTTTATCAGATCATCCTCTCCTATGTCTCTCCTCTACTGTACGGCTCAATCACATTGTCCTTAATTGGTTCCATTCATATATATCCAGTTGGAACCAGGGCATCTCTAACAATAACTCCTCTTCGCAAGCCTACACCATCACCCCTGGATTATAAAGTATCAACCTGTGGCATCCTCCTCTTCATGATTGAATTTTCTGTCACTGCATTACAGCGTTGGCTCTCTCATATATACTGATGGCACCCAGCTCTATGTCAGCACCTGTCTTGGCCCTTATCTGCCTCTCTGCCATCAAACCATTTGTTTGGTATCCAGTCTCAGATGTGCTATTTCCTGAGATGATTGATATGATCATTTTCGATCCCAAGCACAAACTCCAAGCCCTTGCTAGCCACGGTCTCTGGCTGAACTGGACTGGTCGGAGCTTCAGCATCCTATCCACTCCAAAACAAGAACAGCCTACTTGACCCCCAACACCATTCAATTTCACCCCAGATAAGCTAATTGACCATGGCGCTGTGGCAATAAGAGGCCATTAAGGAATATAGTGGTATTAGGGAACAGTGCAAGGGGGGGATTAACACTGTTCTGAGGCAAAAAGCAAAACTCCAGAAGGCTGTGTTGCTTGCAGATGAGGAGGATCGCAACAGACACCTACAGACACTGAAAGCCGCCCTCATAAGAACAGGATATGGCGCTCGACTCATCGATCGACAGTTTTGATGTGCCACAGCGAAAAACCACACCGACCTCCGCAGAAGGCAAACACGGAACACGGCAGACAGAGATCCTTTCGTCGTCCACTACTTCCCGGAGAAGCTACGACATCCTCTTCGGAGCCTTCAACATGTCATCAATGAAGACGAACATCTCGCCAAGGCCATCCCTACTTCTTGCCTACAAACAATCGCACAACCTCAAACAGACCACTGTCCGCAGCAAACTACCCAGCCTTCAGGAGAACAGTAACCACGACACCACACAACCCTGCTACAGCAACCTCTGCAAGACGTGCCAGATCATCGACACGGGTGCCATCATCTCACATAAGAACACCATCCACCAGATACACGGTACATACTCTTGCGACTCAGCCAACGTTGCCTATCTGATATGCTGCAGGAAAGGATGTCCCGAGGCATGGTACATTGGCGAGACCATGCAGACGCTACGACAATGGATGAATGGACACTGCTCAACAATTACTAGGCAGGAGTGTTCCCTTTCTGTCAGGGAACACTTCAGCAGTCACGGGCATTCAGCCTCTGATCTTCGGGTAAGCGTTCTCCAAGGCGGCCTTCACGACACATGACAACGCAGAATCACCAAGCAAAAACTGATAGCTAAGTTCTGCACACGAGGACGGCCTCAACCGGGATCTTGGGTTCATGTCACACTGTCTGTAGCTCCCACAACTTGCCTGGACTTGCAAAATCTCACTAACTGTCCTGGCTGGAGACAATTCACACCTCTTCAACACCCTCTCTCCACTTGCATTGTCTGTACCTGTAAAGACTTGATTACCTGTAAAGACTCGCATTCCAACCATTACCTTGTAAATTGAGTCTGTGTCTATGTATGCCCTGTTTGTGAACACAACTCTTCACTCACCTGAAGGAGCAACAATCTGAAAGCTTGTGCTACCAAATAAACCTGTTGGACTTTAACCTGTTGTGAGACCTCTTACTTTGCTTGCCTGGTGCCAAGGCTCAGGACATTTGCTCTGGACTGGAGAAGAACTTGGAGTTGAAGGTGATCTAGTAATCGTAGTCCACGTAGGTAGCACTGGCATACACAGGATGAGGAAGGAGGTTCTGCATAGTCAATGTGAGGAGCTAGGCACCAAAGGTAATAATCTCTAGATTATTACCTCAGCAACGTGCAAACTGGCTCAGGGGAAAAAGGATTAGAGAAACAAAGGCGTAGTTCAAAGGCTGTTGTGGGAGAACCGGGTTCTGGTTCATGGGCACTGACCTCTTACTTCTGGGGTATGTGGGGGCAATAGCATTGAGACTGTCTCCAACTCAACCGTACTGAGACGAGTATTCAAGTGAACTGCAACCAAGGAAAGTAGGGAAGGGGGCAAGGGTTCATGTTTGGGAAGTTACAGTAAATCAAAGACTAGAGACAAGAAAGAAAGGTATTCATATGGCAAATGACAGACCGTGACAGGGAGGGATAGAGAGTACAAATCTAATAGTACATTAGTAGATAAGGCTACAGGCTTCAAAAATAATAAAAAGATACAACAAAAGACTATCTGAATCTACATAACAGTCAAGACAAAACAGATGGTGCAAATAGAAGTTAATAAGTACAGACTGATAGCCGTTCCAGACACCTGGCTGCAGGATGACAGGTTAGAAAAGTCTGAACTGAGATTTTCTGTACAACAGTGAATTCACCATAAGTAGGGCTGAGCTTTTCAGAGTAATCCAATTCTATTTAATTTTCCAGCTACCTTCATAACCTCTTTGTCCCAATGTAGACTAGATACCAGCGAGCCAAAAGGCAGAATGTTTTTAGTTGATGGACATATGCCAGAACTGTACATGAGAAAGAGCAGAGCAACATTTATAGTCAACTATGCTTCTCAAATATTAGCACTTTGTTCATCCACTACCAATCCAGTCCATTATAGCAACAGTTGCTTTGTCGCCAATTCATTTTTCAAGTAGGAAATGACCCCCTCACACATTTATCAGTATGAATGTGTTTAGGTAGCATTTATCAGGTCATCAACATGACGACAAGATGATGAAATATACTTCTCTGCGAAACTCCCCTTAAATGGGCATCTTATTGCAACATCTGTGACTGCCCAGAGCATAATTAGATCAAGGATTTATGAGTACAACATGGGCTGGTGTGCAACATCAAAGGAGTGAGAGTTTGGTGAGCTGAATATCTTTCTAAAAAATCTATTATTTCTATATAATTGCAAGTGCTGTTTAAATTACAAGTCTTATCCAGGGGTCTAAGCAGGGAAATAGAAGCTATCCACTCGCAGCAACTTAAATAGTTAATTAAGGAAACTGGCTTCTGCTGCACCCGGGCTCAGCTAGTCCAGACAGATACACACACTGCACCAGCACTGGAGTTCAGTGAGGAGAGGGAGGTACTCTGCTTTTTCAACCTGTAGGAATTGGTTCTTGCCCTACTACAGGGGAGGAAGAGAACTGTTTGGTGAGGATCCAGTAAGTGGTACCATTCCCTACATGGTATAAATCAGAATCACATGGCTTGGTTGCCTGTAAACAACAACTAGTAAAATTTGCTGCCCTTTGCTGCTTCTTATAAAAACAATGATATATAGATTCCTTTTCTACCCAAAACTGTTAGTTTGTTTTTTGTTCCTTTACAGGATGTCAGCATTCTAAGTCTAGCATTCATTGTCCATCTTAATTGAAGGTGGTGGCAATCTCCCTGGAGAAGTCTGGGACCTTGGTTGATGGGTATGATTTGAGTGTATAACTGCAAGATTATTGTTGAACTAGTCTGTAGGCCAGCTCTTCCAAGTCTAGTAAAATCACAGATATTAGCGAGGGTTTTTTTTTGAAAAGTTGACCGAGTTGAATAAGCCCGTTGTAGCATCTGATGCCTTGGTTGATACCAGGTGGCCAATCTGATTTTACCAAGATATTTTCCATTGCTCAGTGACTGCAGCGGTTTAAGGCGGCAGCTCACCACCACCTCCTCAAGGGCAACGAATGTTGCCTTAGTCAGTGAAACCCACATTCCATAAAGAAATTTTTAAATAAAGTTTGATAAACTGAATGCAATGACCTAGTGAGCCTGAGGGTAGTTAAGAGTCACATTGCAGTGGATCTAGAGTCACAAAGGCCAAGTCAGGTAAGAATGGCAGATTTCCTTTCCCAAGAGGAGATTAGTGAGCCAAGTGGGTTCAGAAGCCAATCCATTAGTTTCAAGGTCACATTACTGATACCTGATATTTCTTTCTGATTTAGAGTTACTTAACTGAATTTAAATTCTCTGGTTATCCTCGTGGGAGGCAAGTTCTTCTCTTTGGATTACTAGTCCAGTAACATAACCGCTCTGCTACCAGACCCTTTTTGGAGAAGCAAGAGAAAAATCAGGTAACTCCAGGCCAATCTCGGGTTAGGGAGGGAGAGCGAGCAAATTTAGGAGATTCATCTTGAACCTCCCAGGCCACTGAAACCAGGAGACCACTCTGACCCTGATAATTTTATGCTGGGCCACATCTTTAATATATCATCTCTGTCCCGTCCAGAAACAAAGTTGAGCTCTCATTTCAAAAAATCCATGACTTGGCATCCACCACAAGAACCAACGTTTTGTTTTAAATGTCAACTGGTCTCTAGAAAAACAACTATTCCCTGACATTGAACATAAATCTTACCTTAAAATCATGACAAAATTAGTAAAGGAAAGATTTCATCCTTTGAACGAACTGTACAAAAAAAGTTACAATAGAACCAAATAAAAAGAACAGCTGAACGCTTGACAATAGCAAAGCTATTTTCTAGAAAGTCTCCCCCAAAATGTAAACTGCTACATCATCTAAAACATTCCATCAGTCTGCTACAATATCAGCATTGCTATTCAACGCCATAGACGAATGCTGACGGGATGATACATTGGCAGAAGTGCAAGGTCACCACAGCACAACTGTTTGAACATGGTGAAATAAAGGGTTATAAAATTAACAGTTCAACTTCTGAACAATGCACAATCTCTGGAGACTTCCACAAAGGCTCTCCTCCCTCCACATCATCATCTTGATGAGGAGCAGACCCTGTAGTGCAGGCTTCTGAGGGCCAATAAACCTCAGAATTTCTAGGTGCCAGTCTAGAAAGTGATTAAGTTGGAATGCCTTTACCACACCATTAGAAATCGAACAGTACCTCTTTCATTGATAACCAGCTGCTGGGTCTGAAGAATACATTTTAAAAAGCTACTTGGTATTTTAAATAGAAAAGATAACAATGAAAATACAGGATCAACATAGCTTTACTGACAATCGCTGATGATAATGCAGGAACAAGATCAGCACAGTTCCCTGACAATCACCACTGCTCTTGTCTATAATCATTTTTATGTTACACACAATTAACGGGCACTAGAAGAACAGATTTCTTGAACTGGGCAAACCCATTTCATGGATCACGAAATGGACATTTGACTGCTTATTTCATGAAATGGCCACTGCTACGTAAGAGTTTTTAAATCTTTACGGATTTCTTTTTCAAGCCTGTTGCAGTGTACAAACTTATGTACCAAGTTGTTCAATAACAGCAAGCAAGTTTGTCTATAAAGACACAACTCGAGGTGTAAACATGATGACTTCAAAGGCTTATGTGGCAAGTAACAGTCAACAATTTGGCTAACCAGCATAACATAGGCAAACACTGAAGATGGATGACTCTATTGTGAGCTGTGCCGTTCTGTGATCTGCTGAATATGAACAGAAGATTATTGCTGTCCTCAAGGGTGGGAAAACTAGACAGAAACTTCAGGGAAATGAATATCGTATCCTGAAAACTTCCGTGCTTACATATCCAAGGAAGCGGTCCTAGGCATCATGCAACATGCCCTTATTGAAACTCGCCACGGTGAAAAGACTCGAGAATCTTTCTTAAAAGTATGCAAACATCCCACAGTCTCTTGTAGGACTGTACATCAGTCTGTGAGAAATGCATAGAAAAACCCCACAGGCAGGAGACAGCAAAGCAGTGGCTGTGAGACCCTACCCATCAACAACTTGAACCAACGTGGACATGTAGACCCGGCTGACATTCAGACTATGAAGGATGGAAGTTATTTCATATTATGTCACATGGAGTACCTGACCAAGTTCCACATCATTCATGTTCTGAAATTCAAGACAATAGCTGAGGTTGCCCATGAGCTGCCTCTCATATTTCTAGACATCAAAGTTCCACATATTCAGATGATGGAAAGGAATTCACAGCATAGGTCATCCATGAACTGGGAACACTCTGGGAAGAAGTGCCCCAGACACCTCCAGAGTCAAGGCTCTATGGAACACAGTAACGGTGATATGAAGCTGAAGCTAATGACCTGGATGCGTAACAACAACTTTGCTCAGTGGAGCTATGGTGACTGCTATGTTCAGTGGGCAATGAACAGCAGTTACAATGAGGCTATAAAGATGGCTCTTTACCAAGCACTCACTGGAAACAAACCATAATGAGGCCCCAGATCAAAGATGCCAGATGAGTTCCTCAACAGAATCTCCACAACTATTGAAAAGGAATAATTGGAGAGACTTCTTGGGGAAAACATGGAAAATCTTGATCCTGAACTGGACCTCCATGAAATCCTGAGCAAGTCCAAGAACCATCCACTATAAATGATCCTGAATTGGCCCTGGACCACCCAACAGGGCCAATCATTGATCATTCAACATGGACGATCCGGAGACATTGCTGGGACCATGAATGACACCGAGCAGGCCTCTGGATCATCCACTGCAGGTGACCCGAAATCTAAAGAATTCCATCCTACCAGTCATTCAAGGAAGGCAGCACACCAGGGCTTTACACAGCAAGTCAAGCTGATGATGGCACACAGCACAAAGTCACTTTAGGACTTTGCTGTATCTGTCCACCTTTTATAGTTCAAGTACAGAGAGATATTCCAGCAGCCTGGAGTTGTGCTGCTTGATGAACATGTACCCAAAGTGGTTTGTGGGAACAACTGAACAAAAACATTTCCTGACATCAATGCATCAAATGCAAACTTGGGAAACAACTGGAATGAATGGATTCAGGTATTGTAACCCCATCTTAAGATGGGGGTCAACTAACTTTAGAAATGTACACTTCTGCCCTTGAGTTGAGGGATCTTTTAATAATGCAGACAAAACATAGCAAACATAATAGAACTAATATGTTTAGAGGAAAATAAAAGGATGTATTTTAAGCAATAAAACAAATCTCAAATCACAGCAATATGAAATGAACTGCAAGACCACTATTCTAGAACAGAGGTCATCATCTCAAACATCGTGTATAGACTGAAAAAAGCCCCCGAGAACATCACATCCAACAGCAGAGAATTCAATTGTACCAGAAGTTGAGTATAAGACCACATTAAATGGACGAAAACAACAGATTTACCTGAGGTGCCAAACAGGTGGAATTTAGTTGAGCTGAGCCCCAATTAAACAATACATGGTTTACAGCCAAACAATGTGCATTAGTTAGGAGGAGGAAAATCAAATTGTTGATGAAAGTGCTTAGAACAGAAGATTAAAGAAAAGAAAATGGACAAGGATGTGGTAGCCTACAATCAAACAGATTTTAGTCAAAGCCACTCATCAGCATTATTTAGTCTAGTCACATACAATTCTGGTCTTGTGTTTAATATTGTGTGTTATGCTAGAGTTTATGGACACGGTAAGAATAACAGTTTTATGGTCAGAGTTGTTGATTTTCCCAGTTTCAAAACTAGAATGATTTTGCATACATCTGTCTCCTGTAAAAAATGAATAAACTATTACTAGCTCAAATCGTATCATTCTCCATTGTGCCTATTAAGCAACCAAGAATGTTATTGCAAGATGCCTAATCTTGCAATAACATCCCCAATACCACAAAGCTGAGTTGGTTGCTTTAAACTAATGATCCAGAAAACAGGGAATGTATATTCCTATAAGAAAAAGACTCATCATAATTATATAGTCTTGCGACAGAACTTCACTGTTAAGGGCTTGTTTTTTAAAAATCCAGTTGTATTGCCCTTCAGTTTCACAATACAAGCTATCCAATCAACATTACAAACCGAGGTCTTAGCTACTAGAATTGATAATTACCCCAAAATATACCCCTTAGGCCTTTATTGCCATCCACAAAGAGCTGAATGAAATCAAACAGCTAAGGAGAAACCTATATGCAAATACAGAAACATGGAGTAGAAAACATGCTGGAAGAACCCAGCAGGTCTGGCAGCATATGTGGAGAGAGAAACAGAGTCAATGTCCAGTTGATATGACTTTTCTTCAGAGGGACCCCTCAAGGACTCTAAAGTCATACCAACTCAAAACATTACCTCAGTTGCTTTCTCCACAGCTGCAGCAGACCTGCTGAGTTCCTCAAGCATTTTCTGTTTTTACTTCAGATGTCGAGCATCCGCAATATTTTGGTTTTATTTTAACACAGAAACAGGGACATGTGTTAGAAACTGACTGATTGCTCTGTGACACTGCAAGCCTGTTGCCCTTTCGGTCCCTCTTCGAGGCTAGCACACTATTTTTGCACTTTTTATATTCAAAAAAACCCTTTTTATTCCTTGAAAATCACAATTTATTTCACTCCTTGTGGGTGGCAATAGGGGCCCATGGATTAGGGGAGTTCTGTATTAAATATAACTAAACATTTTGGTATATGATGGATAAGTTGCATTATGCAACTGTGGAGAGATGTACAATATTCAAAAACAAGTCCTATGTAGTGGCACTTGCAAGGCTTTCTAATCCTGCAAAAGAACAATTTAGATCCCAATGGGTTACTAACTCACTGTCTTGTGATGTGGCTGGGGTGTGTAAAAGCAGCATGTACAGCTGTTAAACAGCTGTACCATGGATGTGATCACATGGTTAGCCACCACCCCAGTGATGTTTTAACAGATCCAATGGTGAATTCAATACAATACAAAAATAAAAATTCCATTACTATTGCAAATCCTTTTTAAACCCGGTGGAAGTGCAGGCAATGAATGTACAAGAAAACAAACACAAATGCTGATAAATAATTTGAAATACAAGCAATGAAGAAAGGAACAAAATTGCATTAGACTGAATCCTAGGGCAGATGCATTGTTACTATACCTGAACTCTCAGCAGCCATGTCACAGGTGTTACACAAGACTGAATAAACTGTGTTAAGCTACACTAGTAAAAGCAAAAATGATGAGAAGGAAAATGTGCCATTTTGATTTGCTAAATTCACTTAAAGTCTGTGACATCCATTAAATGATGCGAATTAGGAATCCAGCATTATGAAAAAGGGGTAAACTATTCTCAGACAGGTCATAGGGAAGGTGAGATCTGAAGGTCCTGAAATACCATACCAAGAATATGACCATGGATCAGCTGTTTCAAATCCTGATCAGTAAACTGTCTCAACAATTTACCATCAGTCAACAAAGGCAATAAGAATGGTTGGTTATAAGCCAGTGAAGTTTGAATGATTCTCATTTGAAAATACCCTGTACAGTTTCCTGAAGTTGCTACACAATACACAGTAGCACCCAACAATACGTCAAAAGTAGCTGTCATTAGGGGTAGTTCACAATACAGGGTCAACCCATTATACTTTGTTTCCAGAATGCTACCCTGACTACCTAAGCATAACTCCATCTACATGCTGTTTGAATGAAGCCAGTGCCCTAGCTTCAACATCCTTCCTTGAAATTGGAGCCTCAAATCTGAAGTTGTGCCAATCTAAACTACTGTTGTGGCATATTGTATTTTGAATGCCATTAAATTATATTTTTAAACTTATCTTTTGGAAAACTACCATTTTGTTCCTCATATTTGATCCATGTTATTATGGAGATAATTTAATTCTTTCCTCTGCAATACCTTTAGGGTTTGGATGGTCCCTTACGTTACAGCAGCCACAGCTGTGCACCGTACTCTAGGTACAGTCCGATCAAAACAACATGACTTCTGCAGATTTGAACTCAACTAATTTGGCATGGTAGCCTAATATTCTGATTGTTTTTATTTCCAATTTAACTGTTTAGACATAGGCAAGCGTCAAATAAACTAACTATTCCCCTGATAAATTATTCCACTCAAAACTCGAGATCCCTATTTACTTATATACAGCATTCTGCATTTGTCCGTGCTGAATTTCTTTTCTCACCATTCAGTCCAGTAGTTAGCATATCAAGTTCTCTTTGTGCAAGACCCTAGTTGCTTCTTTAGAGCCCAGAATGCTATATCTTTACTCCACTTGAGCTGGGTGATAGCCATAGAGAGGAACAGAGCTTTTTGAACTTGAGCTGTCACTTCCAATATGTGACTTGAGAGTAGTGACCCTGCTGCCAGACAGTTCTGATGGAGCTAGGTGCACATTGCTTAGGGAGTCTATGTAAGAGCCTCATGTGATTCTGTGCATTCTTGAACTATGATCCGACAAGGACCATGGAAAGAGTTAGAAATTGTTAAAAAGGTAAAAAGACTGGAAAACTGTTGCTGAACCAAAAACAAGAAAAGTGACAGACTTTTTAATATGTCTCTCCTTATATTCTGCTTATTTTCAAAACCTTTTGAGATATATTTGTGCTGGATAAAAGCCCAATAGAAAAGATACTGACCATGTAAGGTCCAAGAAGCCTCCAATAAACCACAAACCAATGCAGCAGAGAAAACATATATCGATATTACACTGATAATTTAATTTTTCACCCGCATTCAAATAACTTATTAAAGCCACTGCCACATTAGAATTATTAGTAACTTTCAATATGTTGCCAGACTTGAATCTTCTGGTGAGCAAGAATGCAAAGTTAACCTTCAGTACAGAATGCCAGTAACTAGAATACCGCACTGATTTGTTCGATAATCTTTTAAGTTGGGGAATAGTTAGGAAAGTTTAATAATCCAAAGACTAACCCACCAGTACTCTGCTGCTTTGTACAAGGCTAAAGAGAGCTTCAATTACAGTCAACCATGCCTTCATCCCCAAGCACCAACATAACATGAGTAGGAGAAGACCATGCAGCTAGTTGAGTCTGTTCCACTATCCAATATGAACATGACTGATCTTGGACTTTGACTCAAATTTCCCATCTGCTCCTCCTGTCCCTTAAATTTCCTGAGACACCAAAAATCTGTATACCTCAGCCTTAAAGATATTCAATAATGGTGCATTCACAACCTTCTGGAATGCAGGATCCAAAGATTCATAACCCTCTAAGTGAATAAGTTTCTCCATATCTGTCCTAGAAGATCAGCCCTTTATCCTGAAACTATGACCCCTTGTTCCAGGTTCCCCAACCAGGAGAAACAATTTGTGCCAAGAATCTCCTACAACACTAAAATGCTGATTAGCCAGACCCCAAAACCTAGCTACAACATGAAATATAATTATTTTCAATGCAATATTTCAAATTAAATCTGTATGGATCCAGTATGGAAATGGCTGCCACACCATGTGACCACTGCATCACCCTCCGCCTGGACAGCATCAATTACACTGCATACCTAGAGACATTGGTTTAGAAATTTGTTTAAGCACCAAATGGAAGTAGGAAACAATGTGTGGAGCAGGAAGCTAAATGATCATGAGAAGCTGATACTCATCTAAATAATTCTGCCTTCACATGCAACTTTTCCAACTGAAAAAGATGACTTTCAGATTGCAACAGCCCTCAGTTAAAGTCTGGGGGACGGACGGAAGGAGAACGGGAAGGGTGCAGTCAAGTGCAGGCAGCAACTCTTTAGACTGTTGTGGAAATGCAAGTACCTCGCGGCATTCCAGAAATGTTTTAAATACTTCTAATGATGGCCAGAGCCTGGCCCACACATTGTGGAGCAATGTTGGCAGCAGTAAAGAGCCTAAAACTCCTCATTTGCACATGCCTGTTTTAACTAGTTTTCAGGTATCACTTGAAAAATAGCCCTGGTCTATCATGTGTGCTTGGGATGCAGTTCATTGGTGCCAGAAATTAAGCCTCTTTGTACATGTACGATTTTAAATAGATTCCCTACAGTGCAGGAGGCCATTCAGCCAATTAAGTCTGCACCGACTCTTTAACACAACATCTTGTCCAGGCATTATCCCCGTAACCCAATGTATCTACCCTGTTAATTCTCCTAATGTACACATCTTGGGATACTAAGGGGCAATTTAGCATGGCCAATCCACCTAACCTGCGCATCTTTGGGCTGTGGGAGGAAACCCATGCACCCACAGGGAAAATGTGCAAACTCCACACAATCACCCAAGGTTGGAATCAAACCCGGGTCCCTGGCACTGAGGGGTAGCAGTTTAACCGCTGTGCCACCATGCCACTGATTTATGCAACTCAATCCAATTTCTATTTCTTATTTACTAATTAACAAGGTAATAAAAACAACATGGAAATATTCTGTATTTTGGGGTTAACACCTCAGTAATGGTCATGTGAAGTTATCACTATGCCTACATTTGAGAACTTTAAATAGCAACAAAGATATGATCAATCAAGAGAGATTTTCAATTTGACCTTTTTTTTAAAAGCCATATTCAAAACTTTCCTCTTGGGGTTTTAATGGCTCTATCGACTCATTTACATTGGTTACTGTAGTGCTCTCCCTAACAAATTAATCCCATCTGATTTACTTTTCTTATTCCCAACAATTTCTGGATGTTGTCTCAAAAGCTATTGCTTTCTTAAACTGCTACTGCTATAATACTGGCAACTGCAACACCATCCTTCCAGTATTACCAATGGGCCAAGGTTGCCCACATTTTCCAACTTAAAAAAAAGGTTTTTGTGCACAGTACATACATTTCAAACATTACATTTTCAATGCAAATATGCAAAACAAATACCAGAACCCATTTTTCTTGATTATAAACATTACCTTAGGCCCTAGCCCAACTTGCCAACACCATATCTGGTGTGACTATTTTAAAAATACAATTAGAAATATCTTATTACTCCATGATCATCTGGGAGAACAGGAGCAATCCCAAATCAAGGAGAAGCACTTTAAAAGTCAAAATTTGAAATGTCCCGTTCCAAAAAATTATGAAGCTAGGTTAATTACTTTTTAAGGTCAAGGGTGACAGAGTTTTGGTTCATAAGGGCATGGGGGAAGTGGAACAAAGGAGTGTCTCTGGTAGAGATTCATTTGATGGAATAGACACGTGGGGATGAATAGCCAGCCTTCTGCTGTTCCTTGGGTTATTGCCATGTTAAGACTGACAAAGTTCTCGATGAGCCTGGGTTAGTTGCATTTAACAATGGCAAATAAAAATCATTATATTCACATCCATCGGAAAATCCAGTCTCTCGGCTCCTCATCCCGTATTTTTCTCAGATGCCCATTTCAGTTCAACCTAACAGTAAACGTCTAACTCAATCTTAAACTAGACTTCAGGCCCCATAACCAATCCATCAGCAAGACTGTTAACTTCCATCATTGAAATATCCCCAATCATCCCACATTGCCACTGAAACCTGCAGCCGTCACATACTTCCCTACTTTACTCTCTCCAATTTCCTCTACTAATCTGAACAGCATTCCTCTCATCTGGAAGATGAGATGAAGTTAGGTAGTTCATTTGCTTTATCCTACTGCGGTCAATATTCTGCTTGAAAAAGAATATAAAATGTTGCAAATACCATTTATGCTCCTTGTGATGCAACTAAGCACAGGTGTCAGTGAGCTGAACATAACAGAAACGATGCGCTCGGTGTATGCAACCAATAACTATGTAATACAAAGCTGGGGGTGGGGAGAGATGCAGGCAAAGCTGTAAATTTAATAAAAGCCAGCTGAAGACTGGCTGTAAATAACATGTGGCCTACTGGTTATTGATGGCAAGCAACTCAAGGTCTTTCGAGTGAGAGAGGAGATGACTACATGCTGCTGAGATAACGCAGTGCGTCTTAAAAGGTGCTGCTGACTCTTCTTACATTCCTTGCCTTTGTAAAAGTCATCAAAATAATTCTAGGAGTGGGTTGTTATGCATGGCATTGTTCCATAAGCAGTCTCTGGCCTGGCAAGCTCTTGTCACTGCCGTTGCGCTGCTTTCTTTCAATGGCTACACCATTCATAACTAACAGAGAAACCCTTTTCTACCCAACGACAACTTGTATTTACGCAGCACTTTTTAAAAAATGATAAAACGTCCCAAAGCACTTCACAGGAGCATTATAAAATGCCAAGTCCCATAAGGCGATATTAGGTCAGGTGACCAAAGACTTGTTCAAAGAGGCAGGCTTTAAGGAGTGTTGAAAAGGAGGAAAGCAAAGTAGAAATACAGAGGTGTAGGGAGGAAGTTCCAGAGCTTGGGGCCCAGGCAACTAAATGCACAACCACCAATAGTGGTTCAATTAAAATTAGGGATACTAGGGTTGAGAATTAAATGATCTTGGGTATCACAAGGGGATTATGGATTAGAGATTAGGAAGGTCAGTGGAGGGATTTGAAACCATGTTGGAGTATCTTAAAATCAACACATTGCTTGACTTGAAACCAACGAAGTTCAGTGAGCACAGAGCAAACACGATTTCTGATTAAGACACTTCAAGCCAATCTGGCAGTCACTGCTCAACCAAACTTTCTAATTCCTCCAGCGATGACCCCCTTTAATTTGCTGCAGGCCTATCATTTTGCAGCAGCACACAAATCCTCACAATGCTTCCAAGATGATAATCAGGAGCTCAGCAGTTATTAGTTTGACTGACCCCAGAAATTTCAGAGGGTTAACAATTAACTTTGGGCAACTGCAAATGGCATGCGCTATTATTCTATTCATAAATACAGAAAATGCTGGAAAAACTCAGCAGGTCTGGCAGTATCTGTATAGAGACAAATAGAGTTAACATTTTGAGTCCAAATGAATTGGACTAAAGAGGAACTAAACAGGAGGAGAAATTTGATGTTGTTCAGTCTATTTAAGAGGGAGTGGAGCAAAGTAGGTGGACAGGGATAGATGTGAGGTAGGAGATTGGTCAAAGATGTTTAGGTGACAAGACAAAGGCAGTGTTAATGATGGTGTTAAAGACTAAAGAGGTGTTGATAGTGGCATAAAGATCAGATAGCAGAATATGTTAATAGCAGAACAAAGATCAGTGCCCTGTGAAAGCAAAAAACTTAAGAACAAGTGACAGATGGCCCTGTTGGACGCAGGGGTTTGCATTAGGACAAGAAATTGGATTTTATAAAAGTGGTCAAGATAGAGGAGAAATATCACAGTCTGCTTCTGCTTTTAGTGTCATTCTTTCAAACTTTTACTGCCAGTGTTTCAGTAAAACAAAGCCATTCTATTCATGTTTACATCCAAATCAAAATTGTAGCACAATATATCAGGCTTCCTGTGCTATCAAGATCACATTCATCTTTCCATTTCCTGTGATTGATATGGACTGATCAGTGCATTTCAGGGATATTTGTGCAGACTCCCAGTTGGTGTAATTAATTGTTAGTAAATTAGGTATATGTATACACAAAATATGCTCATTGTAGTTTTAACTTAATTATAAATCATAATCATAAAAAGGAATATTGTCATCTTATCTGTACCTGCATTAATTCTCTTGGTCAGGTATCAAATTAATCCCATTCCTGTTCTTCTTCCATACATCCAAACAATTAACCATTCTTGCAGTTCAAAATTAATTTCCACATCTTCAGATTATAACAACCTTGCCAGAGTTCCGGTAATAGGCAACATGCTCGAAAGTGACTGTGCACATTGGTTCAACTAAATTAATAGGAAGCTTTGCATATGACTGTGGGACATGATACAAACCTGAGACACCCAATAGGGCTAAAAGCTCGACACCACTTTCATGTCATTAACCCAGCAACTTGACCACCTAATGCCTGTACTGCGTGTAATCGCACAAGAAACCAGACTAATTGCTTAAAAGGCAACGTACAAAATTATAAAAGCAAATTACTGCGGATGCTGGAATGTACAAAATTATAGCCGAGATCACAGCCAGTAGGTTCACCAGTATTACCAATTAAACATGAACAAACGCCCCAGTTAAATCTATAGATAGCAGGGCTGGTGTGGACGGTATTTATACCGGAATTTGCTGGTGTTTTTCTCCCTCCAGTTCCACCTCAGCCTCAGGCGGACGAAGAGGCCGGGCCGGCCCGGGCTGAGCCGCTATTTCCCCCCCTCCCGCCTCCCAGGCCTCTGGGCCCCCGCCGCCCTCAGCGCCAGACTCGCACCTTTTCCACGAAGCTCTTCACTTCCTCCACATCTCCGTTCTTGATGGCCCAGATTACGTCTAAGTTAGCTTCCGACATGTTTTATTGCAGACGGACGATCTCTCTCCAGTGAGCGGCTGCTTTGACGGGTCGCTTCAGCGACGGCCTGGGAAGGGGGATGGAGAAGAAACCGGACCCACACCCAGGGAAGGATATCAGTGTAACACCGATAGTGATGGCGTTTCCGGTCCGCCTGCCGGGCCAGCTTCCGGTTACACCCAATGATCAGAGGGGGGCGGGGCGGAGGGGAGGGGGAGGGGGAGGGGCGGAGGGGCAGGGGGGAGGGGCGGAGGGGCAGAGGGGAGGCGGAGGGGCAGAGGGGAGGGGCGGAGGGGCAGAGGGGAGGGGCGGAGGGGAGAGGGGAGGGGCGGAGGGGAGGGGGGGAGGGGCGGAGGGGAGGGGCGGAGGGGCAGAGGGGAGGGGAGGGGGGAGGGGAGGGGGAGGAGGGGCAGAGGGAGGGGAGGGGGAGGAGGGGCAGAGGGGAGGGGAGGAGGGGGAGGGGCAGAGGGAGGAGGGGGAGGGGCAGAGGGAGGGAGGGAGGGGAGGGGGCAGAGGGGAGGGGGGAGGGGCAGAGGGAGGGGAGGGGGAGGGGCAGAGGGGAGGGGGGAGGGGCAGAGGGGGGGGGAGGGAGGGGGAGGGGGAGGGGGGGGGGCAGAGGGGGGGGGGAGGGCAGGGGGAGGGGGAGGGGGGGGGGAGGGGAGGGGCGAGGGGGAGGGGGGAGGGGAGGGGGAGAGGGAGGGGAGGGGAGGGGGGGAGGGGCAAGGGGGCAGGGGGAGGGGGAGGGAAGGGAAGAGCAGAGGGGGAAGGGTGGAGGGAGG
>NW_027594290.1:0-17500 GCF_964213995.1 Mustelus asterias | reverse complement strand
GAGGTGGGGTTTAACAGGCGAGAGGTGAGAGTCCTGTGTGTAGTTGTCGTCCACCCCTGGCCTTTCACCCTCTGACCTCTGACCCTCTCTGCAGAAGCTGCCCTCCTGGCGGCCCCCCACGCTGCTGTGAGTGGGCCCCGACGGCGCAAGCGGACCAAGTACAACAGCTGGCAGAAGAACCTTCTAGAGAAAGCCTACGCCGTGTGCAAATACCCCAACGTGTGGACCCGCGAGACCCTCTCCAAGGCCCTCAATGTGGACGATGCCAGGATCATTGTAAGGAAAACTCCAGCCCTTTTACAGAGCGCGGTTTGAAAAAAGGGTCAGCGGGCGCTGACCTCCAACCCCTCACCTCGAGCGGTGACCCGGGGATGGCCACTGCTAACCATTGCCAATAGCTTGCACACCGGCACACTGTCTGCGGGTTAGGTGGATTGGCCGTGCTAAATTGCCCCTTAGTGTCCAAAGATGTGCAGGTTAGGTGGATTGGCCATGCTAAATTGCCCCTTAGTGTCCAAAGATGTGTAGGTTAGGTGGATTGGCCATGCTAAATTGCCCCTTAGTGTCCAAAGATGTGCAGGTTAGGTGGATCGGCCATGCTAAATTGCCCCTTAGTGTCCAAAGATGTGCAGGTTAGGTGGATTGGCCATGCTAAATTGCCCCTTAGTGTCCAAAGATGTGCAGGTTAGGTGGATTGGTCATGCTAAATTGCCCCTTAGTGTCAGGGGGATTAGCGGGGTAAATATGTGGAGTTACGGGGATGGGCCTGAATGGGATTGTGGTCAGTGCAGACTCGATGGGCCGAATGGCCTCCTTCTGCACTGCAGGGATTCTATGATTCCATGAAGAAACAAGCCGCACGACCTCGGGCAGATGTAGCGGCGGAGATGACAGGGATTGAAAGGGGGGTGGGGGGGGTTTGGGTGCGGGGGGAGGTGGAGGGGGCCACCGAGGGATTTGAAAGAGGGATGGGAATTTTAAAATTTTGAGATGTGGCTTAACCAGGAGGCCGCTGGAGGTCAGGAATGCAGAGAGGGAGGCGGGGGGGGGTGAGAGGTGAACAGGTCTCGTGGCCCAGTGTTGAGGGGGACACAATGCAGCCACATCATTCACTTGGTCAATCTGAAGATGCTGCCTAGCATGGCCAATCCACCTAACCTGCACATCTTTGGACACTAAGGGGCAATTTAGCATGGCCAATCCACCTAACCTGCACATCTTTGGACACTAAGGGGCAATTTAGCATGGCCAATCCACCTAACCTGCACATCTTTGGACACTAAGGGGCAATTTAGCATGGCCAATCCACCTAACCTGCACATCTTTGGACACTAAGGGGCAATTTAGCATGGCCAATCCACCTAACCTGCACATCTTTGGACACTAAGGGGCAATTTAGCATGGCCAATCCACCTAACCTGCACATCTTTGGACACTAAGGGGCAATTTAGCATGGCCAATCCACCAATCCACCTAACCTACATATCTTTGGACACGAAGGGGCAATTTAGCATGGCCAATCCACCTAACCTACACATCTTTGGACACGAAGGGGCAATTTAGCATGGCCAATCCACCTAACCCGCACATCTTTGGACACTAAGGAGCAATTTAGCATGGCCAATCCACCTAACCGACACATCTTTGGACACTAAGGGGCAATTTAGCATGGCCAATCCACCTAACCCGCACATCTTTGGACACTAAGGAGCAATTTAGCATGGCCAATCCACCTAACCGACACATCTTTGGACACTAAGGGGCAATTTAGCACGGCCAATCCACCTAACCTGCACATCTTTGGACACTAAGGGGCAATTTAGCATGGCCAATCCACCTAACCTGCAAATCTTTGGACATTAAGGGGCAATTTAGCATGGCCAATCCACCCAACCTTCACATCTTTGGACACTAAGGGGCAATTTAGCATGGCCAATCCACCTAACCTGCACATCTTTGGACACTAAGGGGCAATTTAGCACGGCCAATCCACCTAACCTGCACATCTTTGGACACTAAGGGGCAATTTAGCATGGCCAATCCACCTAACCTGCACATCTTTGGACTGTGGGAGGAAACCCACGCAGACACGGGAAGAACGTGCAGTCTCCGCACAGACAGTGACCCAAGGCTGGGAACTGAACCCGGTCCCTTGCCCTGTGAGGCAGCAGTGCTAACCCACTGTGCCACCGTGCCTTGGCCGGTCAGCATAGGGATGATGGACAGAAAGCCCTCTCTCTCCCTCTATCTCTCTCTCTCTGTCGCCCTTCTAGGTGTTCCAGATGTGATGGAGAGGGGGGGTGGGGCGGGGAGCGGGAAGGGGGGAGCAGGAGAGGGAGGGGGGGAGCAGGAGAGGGAGGGAGATGGGGAGGGAGGGGAGGAGCAGGAGAGGGAGGGGAGGAGCAGGAGAGGGAGGGGAGGAGCAGGAGAGGGAGGGGAGGAGCAGGAGAGGGAGGGGGGGAGCAGGAGAGGGAGGGGAGGAGCAGGAGAGGGAGGGGGGGAGCAGGAGAGGGAGGGGGGGAGCAGGAGAGGGAGGGGGGAGCAGGAGAGGGAGGGGGGAGCAGGAGAGGGAGGGGAGGAGCAGGAGAGGGAGGGGAGGAGCAGGAGAGGGAGGGGGGAGCAGGAGAGGGAGGGGGGAGCAGGAGAGGGAGGGGGGAGCAGGAGAGGGAGGGAGGGAGCAGGAGAGGGAGGGGGGGAGCAGGAGAGGGAGGGGGGAGCAGGAGAGGGAGGGGGGAGCAGGAGAGGGAGGGGGGGAGCAGGAGAGGGAGGGAGATGGGGAGGGAGGGGAGGAGCAGGAGAGGGAGGGGGGGAGCAGGAGAGGGAGGGGGGGAGCAGGAGAGGGAGGGGGGGAGCAGGAGAGGGAGGGGGGGAGCAGGAGAGGGGAGGGGGGGAGCAGGAGAGGGAGGGGGGAGCAGGAGAGGGAGGGGGGGAGCAGGAGAGGGAGGGGGGAGCAGGAGAGGGAGGGGGGGAGCAGGAGAGGGAGGGGGGGAGCAGGAGAGGGAGGGGGGGAGCAGGAGAGGGAGGGGGGGGAGCAGGAGAGGGAGGGGGGGAGCAGGAGAGGGAGGGGGGGAGCAGGAGAGGGAGGGGGGAGCAGGGGAGGGAGGGGGGGGAGCAGGAGAGGGAGGGAGATGGAGAGGGAGGGGGGGAGCAGGAGAGGGAGGGGGGGGAGCAGGAGAGGGAGGGAGATGGAGAGGGAGGGGAGGGGAGTAGGGCGACATTTTTAATGGTTCTCACCTCAATCGTGTCTTTGTTGCCGCCAGGTTTGGTTCCAGAACCGGAGAGCGCGGTACAGCCGGCAATCGGCAGCAGGCCGCCTGCGGGGGAGACTGTCGGCAGGGGAACCCTCGGAGGCCCAGCTGCCCACCGGCACCTTGCACTATGCCAGCCCGATGCCCGCCCCGGGACCCTGCCCCCGCCGCCCGCTGGGGGACTCCATCCACAGGCCCAACGTCCTTGGCGGCTGCCCGCCCCCATTGCAGTGCCCCAAGCTGGAGCCCGAGGCCTCGCTGGGGGCCGGGCAGGGGGTGGGCGCGGCCTGCGGGCACTGGTACTCCTTGGCTGGAGCCCCGGGCACCTGCCTGCCTGTCCGGTATCCGGTGGACGAGATCGAGGTGGATTTCACCGTCGCTGATTTCAACGTGGATTTGGACAGCCAGTACCTGTTGGACTTCCCGCACAACCTATAACTCTCCAGGGAGTGCCGGGGGGAGGGGGGGGGGGGCGATCGGGGGACGGCGGGGGGGTGTAAATCAGACATCTATCCCTGGCGAACTGCGTTGTTGGAAGGCACAGAGAATAACTTTAGCGCACTGAGCAGCGAAACAAGGACATTATTCAACGAGGGTGGAGCTGCCCTGGGAGCTTGTACCGTTACCGGACACCTTTAAACTGAACGTCTTGCGTCCTTCTCTCTCGAAATGGAAATGGCGCTGGTTATTTTAGTTTGTGCATTGCCCCTGTCCTGGTGGGGGGACAGTGTAGAGAGAACTTTACTCTGTATCTAACCCCGTGCTGTCCCTGTCCTGGGAGTGTTTGATGGGGCAGTGTAGAGGGAGCTTTACTCTGTATCTAACCCCGTGCTGTCCCTGTCCTGGGAGTGTTTGATGGGGCAGTGTAGAGAGAACTTTACTCTGTATCTAACCCCGTGCTGTCCCTGTCCTGGGAGTGTTTGATGGGGCAGTGTAGAGGGAGCTTTACTCTGTATCTAACCCCATGCTGTACCTGTCCTGGGAGTGTTTGATGGGGGACAGTGTAGAGAGAGCTTTACTCTGTATCTAACCCCGTGCTGTACCTGCCCTGGGAGTGTTTGATGGGGGACAGTGTAGAGGGAGCTTTACTCTGTATCTAACCCCGTGCTGTACCTGTCCTGGGAGTGTTTGATGGGGGACAGTGTAGAGGGAGCTTTACTCTGTATCTAACCCCGTGCTGTACCTGTCCTGGGAGTGTTTGATGGGGAACAGTGTAGAGGGAGCTTTACTCTGTATCTAACCCCGTGCTGTACCTGTCCTGGGACTGTTTGATGGGGGACAGTGTAGAGGGAGCTTTACTCTGTATCTAACCCCGTGCTGTACCTGTCCTGGGAGTGTTTGATGGGGGACAGAGTAGAGGAAGCTTTACTCTGTATCTAACCCCGTGCTGTACCTGTCCTGGGAGTGTTTGATGGGGACAGAGTAGAGGAAGCTTTACTCTGTATCTAACCCCGTGCTGTACCTGTCCTGGGACTGTTTGATGGGGGACAGTGTAGAGGGAGCTTTACTCTGTATCTAACCCCGTGCTGTACCTGTCCTGGGAGTGTTTGATGGGGGACAGTGTAGAGGGAGCTTTACTCTGTATCTAACCCCGTGCGGTACCTGTCCTGGGAGTGTTTGATGGGGAACAGTGTAGAGGGAGCTTTACTCTGTATCTAACCCCGTGCTGTACCTGTCCTGGGAGTGTTTGATGGGGAACAGACACAGCAGGTATCCCAGTGGGAGTGGAATTATACTGTCAAGCATGAGGGATCCAAATGTCTGTTCCTGGGATGGGCAGATTGAGAGTTGGGTGGGTGGGTGGTTGGGTGGGGGTAAATGGGAGCATGCGGGGTGACTAAAGCTTTAGTGGGGAGGAAGAATAGATGCCCTTGGGTAGAGCAGCCCCCAGGGGCACGTGTTGCCCACGATCGCCACATTCAGAGTCACGATTCTGGATGTCCCGGATGATTCGTCTGCTAATCTGAGCCACCATTCTGGAATTAAAATGGCCGCCTGTCCGTTCATGGGCCCCATCTTCTGCCCGTGATCTGGTTGCCAGGCACCCGCAGCTATTTATTTATTTAATATTTAACGATTAATAATTTCTTTTTAAGCCCTGGTGCGCCATGAGATGTGAACCAGCCCCCCACCAACACCCCCCACCCCAAACCCTCCCCCACCATTGGCTTCCTGCCAGGTGGGTTGACCCTTGACCCTGCCCTCCCATCTCGCGAACAGTGGTACCTCAGTCTGCTCTCGAACGGAGTGGGTGGGGGCGGGGGGGAGGGGGAATTGGGTTTTTGACTTGAGGATCCAATGGGAGGGTGGGGGAGGTTGTTGGGGGTTAGGAGGGAGGGGGTGTGTGGCGTAGGTAACAGGCCGAGACTGGAAATGTGCCAACTTACATGTCCCCCCCCAGTTGACTCCTGTTGGCTCCGAGTGTAGTGGGGGAGGGGGGGGGTAAATTGTGCAGCGATGCCTGCCACAGTCGAATATCCGAACTCCCTGTTCTGTACCAAGACCCAACTGAGGAGCTGTGCTTACCTCATGGGGAAGAGACTTAACCTGAATGATGATTTATGATTTTAATAAATAATAATTTAAAAAGAAACAGTCTGATGTTTGTCGGGTTGAAGACTTTCTAAGTTCGGGGTCGAACTGACTTGAACGGTTGTGTGATCATAAAATGTCGGGTCAAATTCGAATCAGTCTCCTTGTCACGGTGGCACAGCGGGTTAGCACCGCTGCCTCACAGCGCCAGGGACCCGGGTTCGATTTCCGGCTCGGGTCACTGTCTGTGTGGAGTCTACACATTCTCCCCGTGTCTGCGTGGGTTTCCTCCGGATGCTCTGGTTTCCTCCCACAGTCTGAAAGACGTGCTGGTTAGGTGCTAAATTCTCCCTCACTGTTACCTGAACAGGAGTGTGGCGACTGGGGGATTTTCACAGTAACTTCATTGCGGTGTTAATGTAAGCCTTACTTGTGACACTAATAAATAAACTTTAAGTTTACATTTTGCACACTTCCTCTTGGATGCCCTTTGCGATCTGGTCCCCGTCACGTCCTGCTGGTTAACGAACTCTCCTGAGCCTGGGCCCCGCAGACACTCACGAGCGTTCAGGATCTTGGTATTGGGTGCAAAGCTCCTCCATCTTGCTGGGCCATTCCCTTCTCCGACCGCCCCTGTCTCTACGCACCTCCCTTCAGACACCTTCCCGAAGATTTGTCTTGCCGCCCCCCGATTTCTCCGCCCTTCTCTCCAACCCCTTCCTGTGCCAGGTGTTGATGGGCTATTTAACTGTGACAGGAATCGCATCCGAACCCAATTCCCGGCACCCACACCTGTGTGCACCTCACTGTAGGAGGGTGGCTGCCAGGAGCAGGAACCCGAGGGTTAGCACTGCTGCCTCACAGCGCCAGGGACCCGGGTTCGATTCCCGGCTCGGGTCACTGTCTGTGTGGAGTCTGCACGTTCTCCCCGTGTCTGCGTGGGTTTCCTCCGGGTGCTCCGGTTTCCTCCCACAGTCCGAAAGATGTGTGGGTTGGGTTGATTGGCCAAGCTAAATTGACCCTTAGTGTCAGGTGGTTAGTAGGGTAAATAAGTAGGATTGTGGTCGGTGCAGACTCGATGGGCCAAATGGCCTCCTTCTGCACTGTAGGGCTTCTATGAGGGGGGGTGGATCTCATAGAGACTTATAAAACTCTAACAGGACTAGACAGGGTAGATGCAGGGAGGATGTTCCCGATGGTGGGGGGAGTCCAGAACCAGGGGTCACAGTCTGAGGATTCGGGGTAGACCATTTAGGACGGAGGTGAGGAGATATTTCTTCACCTGGTGAGCCTGTGGAATTCATTCCCACAGGAAGTAGTTGATGCCAAAACATTGAATGTATTCAAGAGGCGGCTGGATAGAGCACTTGGGGCGAACGGGGTCAAAGGTTATGGGGGGAAAGCAGGATTAGGCTATTGAGTTGGATGATCAGCCATGATGGTGATGAACGGCGGAGCAGGTTCGAGGGGCCGAATGGCCTCCTCCTGCTCCTATCTTTCTACGTTTCAGATCTGCCACCTTATCCTAAAACCATGGCCTCTTGTTCCCGATTGCCCCACAAGAGGAAACATCCTCTCTACATCTAGCCTGTCGATCCCCCTCATCATTGGGTGGCACGGTAGCACAGTGGTTAGCTCTGCTGCCTCACAGCGCCAGGGACCTGGGTTCGATTCCCGGTTCGGGTCACTGTCTCTGCGGAGCCTGCACATTCTCCCCGTGTCTGCGTGGGTTTCCTCCGGGTGCTCCAGTTTCCTCAGAGTCCAAAAGATGTGCGGGTTAGGTGGATTGGCCATGCTAAATTGCCCCTTTAGTGTCAGGGGGACTAGCTGTGGGGTTATGGGGATAGGGCCTGGGTGGGATTGTGGTCGGTGCAGACTCGATGGGCCGAATGGCCTCCTCCTGTACTGTAGGGATTCTATGCGATCTTGTTTGGCTCACAGGGATTATAGGCCTAAACTGCTCAATCTCTCCTCATGAGACGTGAAAGTTTATTTATTCGTGTCACAAGTGTGACGGAGGTTTGAGGGGAAAGATTGGAAAGGGACCCGAGGGGGTAACTTCTTCCCGCAGAGGGTGGCGTGGGTATGGAATGAGCTGCCAGAGTTAGTGGTCGAGGCGGGTACGATAGTAACGTTTAAAAAGCATTCGGATAAGTACACGGATGGGAAAGGGATAGGGGCCAATTGGGACTCGCTGGGCTGGCAGGGAGCGGATGGGCAGAAGGGTCTGTTTCCGTGCTCTGTGCCTCTATCCCTCCTCAAGTAAAAGGGACCAAGACAATGTGCACAATATTTCCCAGCGTGGGTGTGAAATTGCCCCTTAGCGTCCAAAGATGTGCCGGTTAGGTGGACTGTACTACTCCCAGCCACTGGGGGCGCTAAACCCCCTCTATCCCCAATGGGAGGGTGCACTGTACTACTCCCAGCCACTGAGGGCGCTAAACCCCCTCTATCCCCAATGGGAGGGTGCACTACACTCCTTCCAGCCGCTGGGTGGCGCTAAACCCCCCCATCCCCAATGGGAGGGTGCACTACACTCCTTCCAGCCGCTGGGTGGCGCTGAGACCCCCTGTCCCCAATGGGAGGGTGCACTGCACCCCTCCTAGCCACTGGGGGCACTAAACCCCCTCTATGCACAGTGGGAGGGTGCAGTGTACTCCTCCCAGCCGCTCGGTGGCGCTAATCCCCGTCTATTACCAATGGAGGGTGAGCTGTACACCTCCCAGCCACTGGGGGCGCTAGACCCCCTCTATCCCCAATGGGAGGATGCAGTACACGCCTCCCAGCCACTGGGTGGCGCTGATCCCCTATCCCCAATGGGAGGGTGCACTGCCCTCCTCCAAGCCGCTGGCTGGCGCTGATCCCCCTCTACCGCCAATGGGAGGATGCAGTGCACTCCTCCCAGCCGCTGGGTGGCGGTGATCCCCGCAATCCACAATGGGAGGGTGCACTACACTCCTCCCAGCCGCTGGGTGGCGGTGATCGCCAATGGGAGGGTGCAGTGAACTCCTCCAAGCCGCTGGGTGGCGCTGATCCTCTCCATCCCCAATGGGAGGGTGCAGTACACTGCTCCCAGCCGCTAATCCCCTATGGGAGGGTGCAGTGCACTCCTCCTAGCCGCTGGGTGGCGCTGATCCCCTCTTTCCCCAATGGGATGGTGTACTACACTCCTCCCAGCCGCTGGGTGGCTCTGATCCCCAATGAGAGGGTGCAGTACGCTCCTCCCAGCTGCTGGGTGGCGCTGATCCCCAATGAGAGTGTGCAGTACACTCCTCCCAGCCGCTAGGCGGCGCTGATCACCTATGGGAGGGTGCAGTACACTCCTCCCACCGCTGGATGGCGCTGATCCCCCTATGGGAGGGTGCAGTACACTCCTCCCGGCCGCTGGGTGGCCTGGTGAGCGGCTCGCCGGCTCCTCCCACCCCGCGCGCCTGCGCACTGGCAGAGGAAGAGGAGAGGCAGCAATGGCGGCGGGCAGGGGCAGCTGCTGGTGGGCGCTCTGAGCTCCCGGTGGTGGATGAGCCGGCGCTGGGGGATGCTGCTGGTGCTAAGATGTCATGGTTTTTCCCCTGGTCGAGCTCCATCAAGAAGCGGGCCTGCCGCTACCTGCTGCAGCATTACCTGGGACACCTGCTGGAGGAGAGGCTGACCCTGGAGCAGCTGAGCCTGGACCTGTACAATGGCAGCGGCCGCCTCAGGGAGGTCCAACTGGATGTGTGGGTAAGAGGCAGGGAGATTGGGAGCAGGCAGGGAGCCCACTGACCAATAACCAATCAGCTGGGGATCAATAAACAGCTTAACAATCAATAACCAATCAGTTACTGATCAATAATCAGCTCAGTAATCAATAACCAATCAGCTGGGGATCAATAATCAGCTCAGTAATCAATAACCAATCAGCTACTGATCAATAATCACCTCAGGAATCATTAACCAATCAGCTACTGATCAATAATCAGCTCAGTAATCAATAACCAATCAGCTACTGATCAGTAATCATTCACAGATTAATATTCAATAGATAACACACCCATTCACTAATTAATATTCAATAGATACACACACCCATTCACAGATTAATATTCAATAGATACACACACCCATTCACAGATTAATATTCAATAGATACACCCATTCACAGATTAATATTCAATAGACACACACACCCATTCACAGATTAATATTCAATAGATACACACACCCATTCACAGATTAATATTCAATAGACACACCCATTCACAGATTAATATTCAATAGATACACACACCCATTCACAGATTAATATTCAATAGATACACCCATTCACAGATTAATATTCAATAGACACACCCATTCACAGATTAATATTCAATAGATACACCCATTCACAGATTAATATTCAATAGACACACCCATTCACAGATTGATATTCAATAGATACACCCATTCACAGATTAATATTCAATAGATACACCCATTCACAGATTAATATTCAATAGATACACCCATTCACAGATTAATATTCAATAGACACACCCATTCACAGATTAATATTCAATAGATACACACACCCATTCACAGATTAATATTCAATAGACACACCCATTCACAGATTAATATTCAATAGATACACACACCCATTCACAGATTAATATTCAATAGATACACCCATTCACAGATTAATATTCAATAGACACACCCATTCACAGATTAATATTCAATAGATACACCCATTCACAGATTAATATTCAATAGATACACACACCCATTCACAGATTAATATTCAATAGATACACACCCATTCACAGATTAATATTCAATAGACACACCCATTCACAGATTAATATTCAATAGATACACACACCCATTCACAGATTAATATTCAATAGACACACCCATTCACAGATTAATATTCAATAGATACACCCATTCACAGATTAATATTCAACAGATACACACACCCATTCACAGATTAATATTCAATAGATACACACCCATTCACAGATTAATATTCAATAGATACACACACCCATTCACAGATTAATATTCAATAGATACACCCATTCACAGATTAATATTCAATAGACACACACACCCATTCACAGATTAATATTCAATAGATACACACACCCATTCACAGATTAATATTCAATAGACACACCCATTCACAGATTAATATTCAATAGATACACACACCCATTCACAGATTAATATTCAATAGATACACACACCCATTCACAGATTAATATTCAATAGACACACCCATTCACAGATTAATATTCAATAGACACACCCATTCACAGATTAATATTCAATAGACACACCCATTCACAGATTAATATTCAATAGATACACACACCCATTCACAGATTAATATTCAATAGACACACCCATTCACAGATTAATATTCAATAGATACGCACACCCATTCACAGATTAATATTCAATAGATACACCCATTCACAGATTAATATTCAATAGACACACCCATTCACAGATTAATATTCAATAGATACACACACCCATTCACAGATTAATATTCAATAGACACACCCATTCACAGATTAATATTCAATAGACACACCCATTCACAGATTAATATTCAATAGATACGCACACCCATTCACAGATTAATATTCAATAGATACGCACACCCATTCACAGATTAATATTCAACAGATACACCCATTCACAGATTAATATTCAATAGATACACACACCCATTCACAGATTAATATTCAACAGATACACCCATTCACAGATTAATATTCAATAGACACACCCATTCACAGATTAATATTCAACAGACACACCCATTCACAGATTAATATTCAACAGATACACCCATTCACAGATTAATATTCAATAGATACACCCATTCACAGATTAATATTCAATAGATACACACACCCATTCACAGATTAATATTCAATAGATACACACACCCATTCACAGATTAATATTCAATAGACACACCCATTCACAGATTAATATTCAATAGATACACACACCCATTCACAGATTAATATTCAATAGACACACCCATTCACAGATTAATATTGAATAGATACACACACCCATTCACAGATTAATATTCAATAGACACACCCATTCACAGATTAATATTCAATAGATACACACACCCATTCACAGATTAATATTCAATAGACACACCCATTCACAGATTAATATTCAATAGACACACCCATTCGCAGATTAATATTCAACAGATACACACACCCATTCACAGATTAATATTCAATAGATACACACACCCATTCACAGATTAATATTCAACAGATACACACACCCATTCACAGATTAATATTCAATAGATACACACCCATTCACAGATTAATATTCAATAGATACACACACCCATTCACAGATTAATATTCAATAGATACACCCATTCACAGATTAATATTCAATAGACACACACACCCATTCACAGATTAATATTCAATAGATACACACACCCATTCACAGATTAATATTCAATAGACACACCCATTCACAGATTAATATTCAATAGATACACACACCCATTCACAGATTAATATTCAATAGATACACACACCCATTCACAGATTAATATTCAATAGACACACCCATTCACAGATTAATATTCAATAGACACACCCATTCACAGATTAATATTCAATAGACACACCCATTCACAGATTAATATTCAATAGATACACACACCCATTCACAGATTAATATTCAATAGACACACCCATTCACAGATTAATATTCAATAGATACGCACACCCATTCACAGATTAATATTCAATAGATACACCCATTCACAGATTAATATTCAATAGACACACCCATTCACAGATTAATATTCAATAGATACACACACCCATTCACAGATTAATATTCAATAGACACACCCATTCACAGATTAATATTCAATAGACACACCCATTCACAGATTAATATTCAATAGATACGCACACCCATTCACAGATTAATATTCAATAGATACGCACACCCATTCACAGATTAATATTCAACAGATACACCCATTCACAGATTAATATTCAATAGATACACACACCCATTCACAGATTAATATTCAACAGATACACCCATTCACAGATTAATATTCAATAGACACACCCATTCACAGATTAATATTCAACAGACACACCCATTCACAGATTAATATTCAACAGATACACCCATTCACAGATTAATATTCAATAGATACACCCATTCACAGATTAATATTCAATAGATACACACACCCATTCACAGATTAATATTCAATAGATACACACACCCATTCACAGATTAATATTCAATAGACACACCCATTCACAGATTAATATTCAATAGACACACCCATTCACAGATTAATATTCAATAGATACACCCATTCACAGATTAATATTCAATAGACACACCCATTCACAGATTAATATTCAATAGACACACCCATTCACAGATTAATATTCAACAGATACACACACCCATTCACAGATTAATATTCAATAGATACACACACCCATTCACAGATTAATATTCAATAGATACACCCATTCACAGATTAATATTCAATAGACACACCCATTCACAGATTAATATTCAATAGATACACCCATTCACAGATTAATATTCAATAGATACACACACCCATTCACAGATTAATATTCAACAGATACACACACCCATTCACAGATTAATATTCAATAGACACACCCATTCACAGATTAATATTCAATAGATACACACACCCATTCACAGATTAATATTCAATAGATACACACACCCATTCACAGATTAATATTCAACAGATACACACACCCATTCACAGATTAATATTCAATAGACACACCCATTCACAGATTAATATTCAATAGATACACCCATTCACAGATTAATATTCAATAGACACACCCATTCACAGATTAATATTCAATAGATACACACACCCATTCACAGATTAATATTCAATAGACACACCCATTCACTGATTAATATTCAATAGATACACACACCCATTCACAGATTAATATTCAATAGATACACACACCCATTCACAGATTAATATTCAATAGATACACACACCCATTCACAGATTAATATTCAATAGATACACACACCGATTCACAGATTAATATTCAATAGATACACACACCCATTCACAGATTAATATTCAACAGATACACCCATTCACAGATTAATATTCAATAGATACACACAGCCATTCACGGATTAATATTCAATAGATACACACACCCATTCACAGATTAATATTCAATTCGCCCTTTAAACAATGGATAATTTAATTAATTGACCCTTGATTTAGAGATATTAATCAGTATGGCAGTGAAAATAACAAATATTGTGGGTTATTGCAAGTGACCAAATTGTAGAAAGATGAACAGCGATCAGTAAATTAACCACATGACAGGCACATGAATGAATAATCTGGGTTCGATTCCCGGTTAGGGTCACTGTCTGTGTGGAGTTTGCACGTTCCCCCATATCTGAGTGGGTTTCCTCCGGGTGCTCCGGTTTCCTCCCACAGTCCCAAGATGTGCCGGTTAGGTTGATTGGCCGTGCTAAATTGCCCCTTCGTGTCCAAAGATGTGCGGGTTAGGCAGTGCCGGATTTAGGCATAAGCTAAACAAGCTACAGCTTAGGGCCTCACAATCCGCAGGGGCCTCACAAAATTTCAGAAGGTTTACAATGAAGAGAACGTTTAAGAGCGGACACCAGAAAAGAAAAAGCAAGCGCCAGCTTGAAGAGCAACTCAAAAAATTACCAAAATCTATGAGAGAGATCAAGCCAGCCAAATGATAAATATGTAATCAGTAAATGCATTCATTTGAAAATAATTTGTATTTTTCACTTTAAATATCTTGCTATTAAATAATTAAAAGGCATAATTATGTTTTCAATTTTTTTGTGGCGACCCAAGATCCTATTTTGGTACGCACCTTTGTGAGACCTTTTGGTGTAACTTTTTAACAAGGGGCCTCCAAGCTTTATATAGCTTAGGGCCTCACCAAGTGTAAATCCGGCACTGGGGTTCGGTGGATTGGCCATGCTAAATTGTCCCTTAGTGTCCAAAGATGTGCAGGTTAGGTGGATTGGCCGTGCTAAATTGTCCCTTATTGTCCAAAGATGTGCAGGTTAGGTGGATTGGCCGTGCTAAATTGTCCCCTTAGTGTCCAAAGATGTGCAGGTTAGGTGGATTGGCCATGCTAAATTGTCCCTTAGTGTCCAAAGATGTGCAGGTTAGGTGGATTGGCCATGCTAAATTGTCCCCTTAGTGTCCAAAGATGTGCGGGTTAGGTGGATTGGCCATGCTAAATTGCCCCTTAGTGTCAGGGGGAATAGAGGGTAAATACGTGGGGTTAAGGAGATAGAAATAAATCAAATCAAAGAAGGTTCTCTCTAACCCTTGAACCTTTCCAAAGGATTCCCACCACTGGGTAGGTGGGTGCCCTGCCAATTGCCCCCGCAATCGTGAGGATGCGGTTTCCTGTTGCTTTTGCCCCCGGGTTCATGTGGACCCAGCTGATCTACCCTCCCCCATCCCTGTCCCAGCAACCAAAGATGTGGTGATAACACAGTCAGTGTTCCTGTTCCCTGATCGCTATCCAGCCACAATTGGGTTGGGTTGGCTTCTGCAATGGCTGTGCAGTTGGGTAGCTGCCCACAGGCCCGATGGCGCTGCAAACAAAGGGGCGTCAGCCGTGGCTCTGTGATTTGCCTGAGAGTCGGAAGGTGTAGTTCCACGCCAGCTGAAAAATCTCGGCAGTGCTGAGGGAGTGCCGCACTGTCTGAGGGTCAGTGCTGAGGGAGTGCCGCACTGTCAGAGGGTCAGTACTGAGGGAGTGCCGCACTGTCAGAGGGTCAGTGCTGAGGGAGTGCCGCACTGCCAGAGGGTCAGTACTGAGGGAGCGCCGCACTGTCTGAGGGTCAGTGCTGAGGGAGTGCCGCACTGTCAGAGGGTCAGTGCTGAGGGAGTGCCGCACTGTCAGAGGGTCAGTACTGAGGGAGCGCTGCACTGTCTGAGGGTCAGTGCTGAGGGAGTGCTGCACTGTCAGAGGGTCAGTACTGTGGGAGTGCCGCACTGTTGGAGGGTCAGTGCTGAGGGAGTGCCGCACTGTCGGAGGGTCAGTGCTGAGGGAGTGCCACACTGTCAGAGGGTCAGTGGTGAGGGAGTGCCACACTGTCAGAGGGTCAGTGCTGAGGGAGTACCGCACTGTCGGAGGGTCAGTGCTGAGGGAGTGCCACACTGTCAGAGGGTCAGTGCTGAGGGAGTGCCACACTGTCAGAGGGTCAGGGCTGAGGGAGTGCCGCACTGTTGGAGGGTCAGTACTGAGGGAGTGCCGCACTGTCAGAGGGTCAGTACTGAGGGAGCGCCGCACTGTCTGAGGGTCAGTGCTGAGGGAGTGCTGCACTGTCAGAGGGTCAGTACTGTGGGAGTGCCGCACTGTCGGAGGGTCAGTGCTGAGGGAGTGCCACACTGTCAGAGGGTCAGTGCTGAGGGAGTGCCGCACTGTCAGAGGGTCAGTACTGAGGGAGTGCCGCACTGTCAGAGGGTCAGTGTTGAGGGAGTGCTGCACTGTCAGAGGGTCAGTGTTGAGGGAGTGCCGCACTGTCGGAGGGTCAGTGCTGAGGGAGTGCCGCACTGTCAGAGGGTCAGTGCTGAGGGAGTGCCGCACTGTCAGAGGGTCAGTACTGAGGGAGTGCCGCACTGTCGGAGGGTCAGTGCTGAGGGAGTGCCGCACTGTGGGAGGGTCAGTACTGAGGGAGTGCCGCACTGTCGGAGGGTCAGGACTGAGGGAGCGCCGCACTGTCTGAGGGTCAGTACTGAGGGAGTGCCGCACTGTCGGAGGGTCAGTGCTGAGGGAGTGCCGCACTGTTGGAGGGTCAGTACTGAGGGAGTGCCGCATTGTCGGAGGGTCAGTGCTGAGGGAGCGCCGCACTGTCTGAGGGTCAGTGCTGAGGGAGTGCTGCACTGTCAGAGGGTCAGTACTGTGGGAGTGCCGCACTGTCGGAGGGTCAGTGCTGAGGGAGTGCCACACTGTCAGAGGGTCAGTGCTGAGGGAGTGCCGCACTGTCAGAGGGTCAGTACTGAGGGAGTGCCGCACTGTCAGAGGGTCAGTGTTGAGGGAGTGCTGCACTGTCAGAGGGTCAGTGTTGAGGGAGTGCCGCACTGTCGGAGGGTCAGTGCTGAGGGAGTGCCGCACTGTCAGAGGGTCAGTGCTGAGGGAGTGCCGCACTGTCAGAGGGTCAGTACTGAGGGAGTGCCGCACTGTCGGAGGGTCAGTGCTGAGGGAGTGCCGCACTGTGGGGAGGGTCAGTACTGAGGGAGTGCCGCACTGTCGGAGGGTCAGTGCTGAGGGAGTGCCGCACTGTGGGAGGGTCAGTGCTGAGGGAGTGCCGCACTGTGGGAGGGTCAGTGCTGAGGGAGTGCCGCACTGTCAGAGGGTCAGTACTGAGGGAGTGCCGCACTGTCAGAGGGTCAGTGTTGAGGGAGTGCTGCACTGTCAGAGGGTCAGTGTTGAGGGAGTGCCGCACTGTCAGAGGGTCAGTGCTGAGGGAGTGCCGCACTGTCAGAGGGTCAGTACTGAGGGAGTGCCGCACTGTCGGAGGGTCAGTGCTGAGGGAGTGCCGCACTGTGGGAGGGTCAGTACTGAGGGAGTGCTGCACTGTCGGAGGGTCAGTACTGAGGGAGTGCTGCACTGTCAGAGGGTCAGTGCTGAGGG
>NW_027594289.1:0-19526 GCF_964213995.1 Mustelus asterias | reverse complement strand
TATGTTACTGCATTAATAATCCAGGGTACAGTAGTGTAGGGGTTATGTTACTGGATTAATAATCCAGAGTACAGTAGTGTAGGGGTTAGGTTACTGGATTAATAATCCAGAGTACAGTAGTGTAGGGGTTATGTTACTGCATTAATAATCCAGGGTACAGTAGTGTAGGGGTTATGTTACTGCATTAATAATCCAGGGTACAGTAGTGTAGGGGTTAGGTTACTGCATTAATAATCCAGGGTACAGTAGTGTAGGGGTTATGTTAGTGGATTAATAATCCAGGTTACAGTAGTGTAGGGGTTAGGTTACTGCATTAATAATCCAGGGTACAGTAGTGTAGGGGTTATGTTACTGGATTAATAATCCAGGGTACAGTAGTGTAGGGGTTATGTTACTGGATTAATAATCCAGGGTACAGGAGTGTAGGGGTTATGTTACTGGATTAATAATCCAGGGTACAGGAGTGTAGGGGTTATGTTACTGGATTAATAATCCAGGGTACAGTAGTGTAGGGGTTATGTTACTGGATTAATAATCCAGGGTACAGTAGTGTAGGGGTTATGTTACTGGATTAATAATCCCGGGTACAGTAGTGTCGGGGTTATGTTACTGGATTAATAATCCAGGGTACAGTAGTGTAGGGGTTATGTTACTGGATTAATAATCCAGGGTACAGGAGTGTAGGGGTTATGTTACTGGATTAATAATCCAGGGTACAGTAGTGTAGGGGTTATGTTACTGCATTAATAATCCAGGGTACAGTAGTGTAGGGGTTATGTTACTGGATTAATAATCCAGGGTACAGTAGTGTAGGGGCTATGTTACTGGTTTAATAATCCAGGGTACAGTAGTGCAGGGGTTATGTTACTGGATTAATAATCCAGGGTACAGTAGTGTAGGGGTTATGTTACTGGATTAATAATCCAGGGTACAGTAGTGTCGGGGTTAGGTTACTGGATTAATAATCCAGGGTACAGTAGTGTAGGGGCTATGTTACTGGATTAATAATCCAGGGTACAGGAGTGTAGGGGTTATGTTACTGCATTAATAATCCAGGGTACTGTAGTGTAGGGGTTATGTTACTGGATTAATAATCCAGGGTACAGTAGTGTCGGGGTTAGGTTACTGGATTAATAATCCAGGGTACAGTAGTGTAGGGGTTATGTTACTGGATTAATAATCCAGGGTACAGGAGTGTAGGGGTTATGTTACTGCATTAATAATCCAGGGTACAGGAGTGTAGGGGTTATGTTACTGGATTAATAATCCAGAGTACAGTAGTGTAGGGGTTAGGTTACTGCATTAATAATCCAGGGTACAGTAGTGTAGGGGTTAGGTTATTGCATTAATAATCCAGGGTACAGTAGTGTAGGGGTTATGTTACTGCATTAATAATCCAGGGTACAGTAGTGTAGGGGTTATGTTACTGGATTAATAATCCAGGGTACAGGAGTGTAGGGGTTATGTTACTGGATTAATAATCCAGGGTACAGTAGTGTAGGGGTTATGTTACTGCATTAATAATCCAGGGTACAGTAGTGTAGGGGTTATGTTACTGGATTAATAATCCAGGGTACAGTAGTGTAGGGGTTATGTTACTGGATTAATAATCCAGGGTACAGTAGTGTAGGGGCTATGTTACTGGATTAATAATCCAGGGTAAAGTAGTGTAGGGGTTATGTTATTGGATTAATAATCCAGGGTACAGTAGTGTAGGGGTTATGTTACTGGATTAATAATCCAGGGTACAGGAGTGTAGGGGCTATGTTACTGGATTAATAATCCAGGGTACAGTAGTGTAGGGGTTATGTTACTGGATTAATAATCTAGGGTACAGTAGTGTAGGGGTTATGTTACTGGATTAATAATCCAGGGTACAGTAGTGTAGGGGCTATGTTACTGGATTAATAATCCAGGGTACAGTAGTGTAGGGGTTATGTTACTGGATTAATAATCCAGGGTACAGTAGTGTCGGGGTTATGTTACTGGATTAATAATCCAGGGTACAGTAGTGTAGGGGTTATGTTACTGGATTAATAATCCAGGGTACAGGAGTGTAGGGGTTATGTTACTGGATTAATAATCTAGGGTACAGTCGTGTAGGGGTTATGTTACTGGATTAATAATCTAGGGTACAGGAGTGTAGGGGTTATGTTACTGGATTAATAATCTAGGGTACAGGAGTGTAGGGGTTATGTTACTGGATTAATAATCCAGGGTACAGGAGTGTAGGGGCTATGTTACTGGATTAATAATCCAGGGTACAGTAGTGTAGGGGTTATGTTACTGGATTAATAATCTAGGGTACAGGAGTGTAGGGGCTATGTTACTGGATTAATAATCCAGGGTACAGGAGTGTAGGGGTTATGTTACTGGATTAATAATCTAGGGTACAGGAGTGTAGGGGTTATGTTACTGGATTAATAATCCAGGGTACAGGAGTGTAGGGGCTATGTTACTGGATTAATAATCCAGGGTACAGTAGTGTAGGGGTTATGTTACTGGATTAATAATCTAGGGTACAGGAGTGTAGGGGTTATGTTACTGGATTAATAATCCAGGGTACAGTAGTGTCGGGGTTATGTTACTGGATTAATAATCTAGGGTACAGGAGTGTAGGGGCTATGTTACTGGATTAATAATCCAGGGTACAGTAGTGTAGGGGTTATGTTACTGGATTAATAATCCAGGGTACAGTAGTGTAGGGGTTATGTTACTGGATTAATAATCCAGGCTGCAGTAGTGTAGGGGTTATGTTACTGGATTAATAATCCAGGGTACAGTAGTGTAGGGGTTATGTTACTGGATTAATAATCCAGGGTACAGTAGTGTAGGGGTTATGTTACTGGATTAATAATCCAGGGTACAGTAGTGTAGGGGTTATGTTACTGGATTAATAATCCAGGGTACAGTAATGTAGGGGCTATGTTACTGGATTAATAATCCAGGGTACAGTAGTGTAGGGGTTATGTTACTGGATTAATAATCTAGGGTACAGGAGTGTAGGGGTTATGTTACTGGATTAATAATCCAGGGTACAGTAGTGTCGGGGTTATGTTACTGGATTAATAATCCAGGGTACAGTAGTGTAGGGGTTATGTTACTGGATTAATAATCTAGGGTACAGGAGTGTAGGGGTTATGTTACTGGATTAATAATCCAGGGTACAGTAGTGTAGGGGTTATGTTACTGGATTAATAATCCAGGGTACAGTAGTGTAGGGGTTATGTTACTGGATTAATAATCTAGGGTACAGGAGTGTAGGGGTTATGTTACTGGATTAATAATCTAGGGTACAGTAGTGTAGGGGTTATGTTACTGGATTAATAATCTAGGGTACAGGAGTGTAGGGGTTATGTTACTGGATTAATAATCTAGGGTACAGTAGTGTAGGGGTTATGTTACTGGATTAATAATCTAGGGTACAGGAGTGTAGGGGCTATGTTACTGGATTAATAATCCAGGGTACAGTAGTGTAGGGGTTATGTTACTGGATTAATAATCCAGGGTACAGTAGTGTAGGGGTTATGTTACTGGATTAATAATCCAGGGTACAGTAGTGTAGGGGTTATGTTACTGGATTAATAATCTAGGGTACAGGAGTGTAGGGGCTATGTTACTGGATTAATAATCCAGGGTACAGTAGTGTAGGGGTTATGTTACTGGATTAATAATCCAGGGTACAGTAGTGTAGGGGTTATGTTACTGGATTAATAATACAGGGTACAGTAGTGTAGGGGTTATGTTACTGGATTAATAATCCAGAGTACAGTAGTGTAGGGGTTATGTTACTGGTTTAATAATCCAGGGTACAGTAGTGTAGGGGTTATGTTACTGGATTAATAATCCAGGGTACAGTAGTGTAGGGGTCATGTTACTGGATTAATAATCCAGGGTACAGTAGTGTAGGGGTTATGTTACTGGATTAATAATCCAGGGTACAGTAGTGTAGGGGTTATGTTACTGGATTAATAATCCAGGGTACAGTAGTGTAGGGGTTATGTTACTGGTTTAATAATCCAGGGTACAGTAGTGTAGGGGTTATGTTCCTGGATTAATAATCCAGGGTACAGTAATGTAGGGGTTATGTTACTGGATTAATAATCTAGGGTACAGGAGTGTAGGGGTTATGTTACTGGATTAATAATCCAGGGTACAGTAATGTAGGGGTTATGTTACTGGATTAATAATCTAGGGTACAGTAGTGTAGGGGTTATGTTACTGGATTAATAATCCAGGGTACAGTAATGTAGGGGTTATGTTACTGGATTAATAATCTAGGGTACAGGAGTGTAGGGGTTATGTTACTGGATTAATAATCCAGGGTACAGTAGTGTCGGGGTTATGTTACTGGATTAATAATCTAGGGTACAGGAGTGTAGGGGCTATGTTACTGGATTAATAATCCAGGGTACAGTAGTGTAGGGGTTATGTTACTGGATTAATAATCCAGGGTACAGTAGTGTCGGGGTTATGTTACTGGATTAATAATCTAGGGTACAGTAGTGTAGGGGCTATGTTACTGGATTAATAATCCAGGGTACAGTAGTGTAGGGGTTATGTTACTGGATTAATAATCCAGGGTACAGTAGTGTAGGGGCTATGTTACTGGATTAATAATCCAGGGTAAAGTAGTGTAGGAGTTATGTTACTGGATTAATAATCCAGGGTACAGTAGTGTAGGGGCTATGTTACTGGATTAATAATCCAGGGTACAGTAGTGTAGGGGTTATGTTACTGGATTAATAATCCAGGGTACAGTAGTGTAGGGGTTATGTTACTGGATTAATAATCCAGGGTACAGTAGTGTTGGGGTTATGTTACTGGATTAATAATCTAGGGTACAGTAGTGTAGGGGTTATGTTACTGGATTAATAATCCAGGTTACAGTAGTGTTGGGGTTATGTTACTGGATTAATAATCTAGGGTACAGTAGTGTAGGGGTTATGTTACTGGATTAATAATCCAGGGTACAGTAGTGTAGGGGTTATGTTATTGGATTAATAATCTAGGGTACAGTAGTGTAGGGGTTATGTTATTGGATTAATAATCCAGGGTACAGTAGTGTAGGGGTTATGTTACTGGATTAATAATCCAGGGTACAGTAGTGTAGGGGTTATGTTACTGGATTAATAATCGAGGGTACAGTAGTGTAGGGGTTATGTTACTGGATTAATAATCCAGAGTACAGTAGTGTAGGGGTTATGTTACTGGATTAATAATCCAGGGTACAGGAGTGTATGGGTTATGTTACTGGATTAATAATCCAGGGTACAGTAGTGTAGGGGTTATGTTCCTGGATTAATAATCCAGGGTACAGTAGTGTAGGGGTTATGTGACTGGATTAATAATCCAGGGTACAGTAGTGTATAAGTTATGTTACTGGATTAATAATCCAGAGTACAGTAGTGTAGGGGTTATGTTACTGGATTAATAATCCAGGGTACAGGAGTGTATGGGTTATGTTACTGGATTAATAATCCAGGGTACAGTAGTGTAGGGGTTATGTTACTGGATTAATAACCCAGGGTCCAGTAGTGTAGGGGTTATGTTACTGGATTAATAATCCAGGGTACAGTAGTGTATAAGTTATGTTACTGGACATACAATTCAGGGTACAGTAGTGTAGGGGTTATGTTACTTGATTAATAATGCAGGGTACAGTAGTGTATAAGTTATGTTACTGGACATACAATTCAGGGTACAGTAGTGTAGGGGTTATGTTACTGGATTAATAATCAAGGGTACAGTAGTGTAGGGGTTATGTTACTGGATTAATAATCCAGAGTACAGTAGTGTAGGGGTTATGTTACTGGATTAATAATCCAGGGTACAGGAGTGTATGGGTTATGTTACTGGATTAATAATCCAGGGTACAGTAGTGTAGGGGTTATGTTACTGGATTAATAATCCAGGGTACAGTAGTGTAGGGGTTATGTTACTGGATTAATAATCCAGGGTACAGTAGTGTAGGGGTTATGTTACTGGATTAATAACCCAGGGTACAGTAGTGTAGGGGTTATGTTACTGGATTAATAATCCAGGGTACAGTAGTGTAGGGGTAATGTTGCTGGATTAATAATCCAGGGTACAGTAGTGTAGGGGTTATGTTACTGGATTAATAATCCAGGGTACAGTAGTGTAGGGGATATGTTACTGGATTAATAATCCAGGGTACAGTAGTGTAGGGGTTATGTTACTGGATTAATAATCCAGGGTACAGTAGTGTAGGGGTTACGTTACTGGATTAATAATCCAGGGTACAGTAGTGTAGGGGTTATGTTACTACATTAATAATCCAGGGTACAGCAGTGTAGGGGATATGTTACTGGATTAATAATCCAGGGTACAGTAGTGTAGGGGTTATGTTACTGTATTAATAATCCAGGGTACAGTAGTGTAGGGGTTATGTTACTGGATTAATAATCCAGGGTACAGTAGTGCAGGGGTTATGTTACTGGATTAATAATCCAGGGTACAGTAGTGCAGGGGATATGTTACTGGATTAATAATCCAGGGTACAGTAGTGTAGGGGTTATGTTACTGGATTAATAATCCAGGGTACAGTAGTGTAGGGGTTATGTTACTGGATTAATAATCCAGGGTACAGCAGTGTAGGGGATATGTTACTGGATTAATAATCCAGGGTACAGTAGTGTAGGGGTTATGTTACTGTATTAATAATCCAGGGTACAGTAGTGTAGGGGTTATGTTACTGGATTAATAATCCAGGGTACAGTAGTGCAGGGGTTATGTTACTGGATTAATAATCCAGGGTACAGTAGTGCAGGGGATATGTTACTGGATTAATAATCCAGGGTACAGTAGTGTAGGGGTTATGTTACTGGATTAATAATCCAGGGTACAGTAGTGTAGGGGTTATGTTACTGGATTAATAATCCAGAGTACAGTAGTGTAGGGGTAATGTTGCTGGATTAATAATCCAGGGTACAGTAGTGTAGGGGTTATGTTACTGGACTGTACTCCGTCGCTAACACCGATAGATCTATCCCAACCAAAGGACCGTTAAGCGTTAATCTGTAGAGGTGAGACGTTTGCGCGCACAACATACCAGGCACATGCTTTTTGTTAGTGACTTAATCCTGGTAAGCGGCAAGGAGCTCAAGACTGCCCCTGCTGTCCATGTTAGTATTGATTGGGTAACGGTCTCCCTGTGAGTGCAGACATGCAGAGTTAGTGATTTAAACACTGTTAGGCTGATCACTGAAATACAACAACACCTGCAGGATGTGAATCCCTTCTCCCAACCCCCTGTCCACAAAACACCCAGTGCCAGCATCAAACACTCCCAGGACAGGTACAGCATGGGGTTAGATACAGAGTAAAGCTCCCTCTACACTGTCCCCATCAAACACTCCCAGGACAGGTACAGCACGGGGTTAGATACAGAGTAAAGCTCCCTCTACACTGTCCCCATCAAACACTCCCAGGGCGGGTACAGCACGGGGTTAGATACAGAGTAAAGCTCCCTCTACACTGTCCCCATCAAACACTCCCAGGACAGGTACAGCACGGGGTTAGATACAGAGTAAAGCTCCCTCTACACTGTCCCCATCAAACACTCCCAGGACAGGTACAGCACGGGGTTAGATACAGAGTAAAGCTCCCTCTACACTGTCCCACATCAAACACTCCCAGGGCGGGTACAGCACGGGGTTAGATACAGAGTAAAGCTCCCTCTACACTGTCCCCCATCAAACACTCCCAGGACAGGTTTCAGCATGGGGTTAGATACAGAGTAAAGCTCCCTCTACACTGTCCCCGATCAAACACTCCCAGGACAGGTACAGCACGGGGTTAGATACAGAGTAAAGCTCCCTCTACACTGTCCCCATCAAACACTCCCAGGACAGGTACAGCATGGGGTTAGATACAGAGTAAAGCTCCCTCGACATTATCCTGACAGAGTTGTGCCCCTCCCCGTACTTCATCTGTGTAACCTCCTCCAGCCCCTGCACCCCTCCCCATCTCTGTCACCTCCTGCAAGCCTCAGATCTCAGGTTCCTTCAATTCCGGCCTCTTGAGCATCCCCCAATTATAATCGCTCCGTCATTGGCAGCCGTGCCTTCAGCTGCCCGGGGAGTGGGGGGGGGGGCGGCCTGAGCTCTGGAATTCCCTCCCTCAACCTCTCTCCTTCAAGACACTGCCCTCTTTGGCCGAGCTTTTGGTCCTGTCTTAATGTCTCCCTCTGTGGCTCCTACTTAAGGTGAGAGGTCATTCATCCCATCACACAAGTGCTGGCCCTTTTTCCAATATTCCCAGGAGTTCTGGAAATAAAATACTACACAGACCGTGGACTCCCACAGTCCAAAGATGTGCGGGTTAGGTGGATTGGCCATGATAAATTGTCCCTTATAGTCAGGGGGATTGGCTAGGGTAAATGTGTGAGGTTACAGGGCCTGCGTGGGATTGCTGTGGGTGCAGGCTCGATGGGCAGAATGGCCTCCCTCTGCACTGTAGGGATTCTGGAATCTAAAACTTTAGGAGTGTTATCCAAAGGCCTTTTTTAATTCATTCTTGGCAGGTGGGCATCACTGGCTAGACCAGCATTTATTACCCATTTCTAATTGCCCCTTGAGAAGGTGGTGGGTGAGTCGCCATCTTGAACCCGCGGCAGACCCCGAGGTGTAGGTGCACCCACAGTGCTGTTAGGGAGGGAGTTCCAGGATTGTTATTGGACTTCAGTCAGTCCCATGTGGTGTAGGTACACCCGCAGTGCTGTTAGGGAGGGAGTTCCAGGATTGTTATTGGACATCAGTCAGTCCCCGTGTGGTGTAGGTACACCCACAGTGCTGTTAGAGAGGGAGTTCCAGGATTGTTATTGGACTTCAGTCAGTCCCATGTGGTGTAGGTACACCCGCAGTGCTGTTAGGGAGGGAGTTCCAGGATTGTTATTGGACATCAGTCAGTCCCCGTGTGGTGTAGGTACACCCACAGTGCTGTTAGAGAGGGAGTTCCAGGATTGTTATTGGACTTCAGTCAGTCCCATGTGGTGTAGGTACACCCGCAGTGCTGTTAGGGAGGGAGTTCCAGGATTGTTATTGGACATCAGTCAGTCCCGTGTGGTGTAGGTACACCCACAGTGCTGTTAGAGAGGGAGTTCCAGGATTGTTATTGGACATCAGTCAGTCCCTGTGCGGTGTAGGTACACCCACAGTGCTGTTAGGGAGGGAGTTCCAGGATTGTTATTGGACATCAGTCAGTCCCCGTGTGGTGTAGGTCCACCCACAGTGCTGTTAGGGAGGGAGTTCCAGGATTTGGACCCAGCGACAGTGAAGGAACAGCCGATATATTTCCAAGTCGGGATGGTGAGTGACTCGGAGGGGAGCCTCCAGGTGGGGGTGTCCCCAGGTATCTGCTGCCCTTGTCCTTCTAGATGGTAGAGGTGGTGGGTTTGGAAGGTGCTGCCTAAGGAGCCTTGGTGAGTCGCTGCGGTGCATCTTGTAGACGGTACACACGGCTGTCACTGTGCGTCGGGGGTGGAGGGAGTGAGTGTTTGTGGTTAGCGTGTCGATCGAGCGGGGCTGCTTTGTCCTGGATGGTGTTGAGCTTCTCGAGTGTTGTTGGGAGCCGCACCCATCCAGGCGAGTGGAGAGTGTTCCATCACACTCCTGACTGTGTCCTTGTAGATGGTGGACAGGCTTTGGGTGGGAGTCAGGAGGTGAGTTACTCTCCGCAGGATTCCCAGCCTCTGACCTGCTCTGGGAGCCACAGGATGAAGAGTCCATCAGTTTGCAGCTTTGGTGAAGTCACCCATTCCGAGCGAGTGCCAACACTGGGCAGGTGAGGCAGGTGAGAACGATGCTACCCTGGCGATTGGTCAGCATGCCACACGCAACCATCAGCAGGTGACAACTTGCAGTGGAGGTGCGCGGCGGAGGACCAGAGTCAAACATGGCCCTGTGAACCTTTCTAACCATGCTGTACCGCTGAGGGTCATTGCAGCCTCAGGGCAGAGGGCGAGAGCTGGGGTCAGCCATGCCATGCAGTCCTGTCGAGTCCGCCTGCCCCCTCCCCTCCCCGTTCTCCCCCTCATATACAGCAGGAAGTGCAGAAGGGTGAGTGGAGGGGGGAGGTGGGGCACTCACCTTTAGTGGTTCCCGCTCCGAATATTCCCCCGATCGGTCAAGAGTGCGATCCAGAGTACGATTACGCTCCCGGTGATCAAGTGTGGAGTAAGCATCTGGAGAGAGAGAGAGAGAGAGAGAGAGGGTCAGTGTGTGAGGGAGACGGGAGTCCCCGAGTCAGAGGGTAAGGGTCAGCGTGTGAGGGAGACGGGAATCTCTGGGTCAGGGGGCAAGGGTCAGTGTGTGAGGGAGACGGGAGTCCCCGAGTCAGAGGGTAAGGGTCAGCGTGTGAGGGAGACGGGAATCTCTGGGTCAGGGGGCAAGGGTCAGTGTGTGAGGGAGACGGGAGTCCCCGAGTCAGAGGGCAAGGGTCAGCGTGTGAGGGAGACGGGAATCTCTGGGTCAGGGGGCAAGGGTCAGTGTGTGAGGGAGACGGGAGTCCCCGAGTCAGAGGGTAAGGGTCAGTGTTTGAGGGAGACGGGAATCTCTGGGTCAGAGGGCAAGGGTCAGTGTGTGAGGGAGACGGGAATCTCTGGGTCAGAGGGCAAGGGTGAGTCGACAGCACAAACCTGGTCCCAGATCGTCCATTGGAATCATCTCTCTCTTGTCTCCTGCAGAGAGCAAAAAACTCAATGAGAATACGATTGGAGCGCGGATTGAAACAGAGTAAAACGTTCTAGACTCTGTGTCCCTGTGACCTCCCCCCTCCGATACCCAGCACGGACACCCCCCCCTCCAAAGACCAGGCGTGACCCTATGACCCCAAGAACCCCAGTGTGACCCCCCCAAAGCGCGAGAACCCCCCCAAAGCGCGAGAACCCCCCCCAAGGTGTGAGACCCCCCCCCCAACCCCAGACCGACTCCAAACCCTCCACCAAATCACTCCCCCCCCCCCCCCCCCCACCATTGCACCCACTCCACCCTCGGCTCTCCTCCCCACTCTGGCCCCAGCCCCGCCCCTGGCTCTCTCTCTCTCTCCACACCCCCCCCCCCCCCCCACACCACTCCGGCCCCACGCTCTCCCCCCACCACCACCACTCCGGCCCCACGCTCTCCCCCCACCACCACCACTCCGGCCCCACGCTCTCCCCCCACCACCACCACTCCGGCCCCACGCTCTCCCCCCACCACCACCACTCCGGCCCCACGCTCTCCCCCCACCACCACCACTCCGGCCCCACGCTCTCCCCCCACCACCACCACTCCGGCCCCACGCTCTCCCCCCACCACCACCACTCCGGCCCCGTCTCTCCCCCCGGCCCCGGCTCTCCCCCGGCCCCGGCTCTCCCCCGGCCCCGGCTCTCCCCCCGGCCCCGGCTCTCCCCCCGGCCCCGGCTCTCACCTCCACGCTGATTTTTCTCGATCAGTGGCAGAGTGCTGTCATCGTAAGCGTTGCCGGAAGGTCCACGGTTCGTGCTCACCATCTGTGTCCGAGATACAGTAACATCAGACGGGTAGAGAGACAGGAGGCGGCCATTCGGCCCATTGCAGCGCTCCCCACCACCCTAATAACTCTCTAATGTTTCTCCAATTCCCCGTTTTGAGTGTTCACACTGGCACCGCACCTCGTGCTGCTGCCTCACAACTCCAGGGACCCGGGTTCAATTCCCGGCTCGGGTCACTGTCTGTGTGGACTCTGCACATTCTCCCCCGTGTCTGTGTGGGTTTGCTCCGGTTTCCTCCCACAGTCCGAAAGACGTGCTGGTTAGGGTGCATTGACCCGAACAGGCGCTGGACTGTGGCGACTGGGGGATTTTAACAGTAACTTCATTGCAGTGTTAATGTAAGACCACTTGTGACAATAATATACTTTAACTGATTCAATCTGTTCCCTTTCGGACAGTGCGTTCCAGATCACAACTCAGTGCTTCAATATTAACATGTCCCCACTCTCTCCCCCTGATACTTTTCTTGATTCTCTTCGATCTGTGTCCCTCTAGTTACCCACCCCTCCTGTCCCCGGAGACTCTCAATTCACTCGATGGAAAACCCTCCTCGATTTCTAAATGCCTCGATTCAATCTCCCCCTTAACCTTCGCCAGTCCGAGGAGAACGATCTCACTCCTAGGCTTACCACAGTCGTAGCCCCATTGAGTTGGGGGGGGGGGGGGGACACTTCCGTTGTTAACCTCCCACACTCACTCATCGCCTCCCTCACCAATCAGAACCCTTCCCTCCCACCCACACCATAGAAAGCATTCTTTCTGGTTGTATCACAGCTTGGTCTGGGCTCCTGCTCTGCTCAAGACCGCAAGAAACTACAAAGGGTAGTGAATGTAGCCCAGTCCATCACGCAAACCAGCCTCCCATCCATTGACTCTGTCTACACTTCCCGCTGCCTCGGGGAAAAGCAGCCAGCATAATTAAGGACCCCCACACACCCCGGACATTCTCTCTTCCACCTTCTTCCGTCGGGAAAAAGATACAAAAGTCTGAGGTCACGCACCGACCGACTCAAGAACAGCTTCTTCCCTGCTGCTGTCAGACTTTTGAATGGACCTACCTCGCATTAAGTTGATCTTTCTCTACACCCTAGCTGTGTCTGTAACATTACATTCTGCACCCTCTCCTTTCCTTCTCCCCTATGTACTCTATGAACGGTATGCTTTGTCTGTATAGCGCGCAAGAAACAATACTTTTCACTGTATCCCAACACTTGACAATAATAAATCAAATCAAGACGAATCCACCACTTTACCTGAAAGTCCATTTTCTTCCATCCATCTTTCTCCAGCTGTTTCCTCAGGTCCTTGTAGCCCCACAGCGTCTGGAGAACTGTCCCCACCGCTTTCACTTCCCTCTCAGAGCGGCTACTGAACACAAGAATCAACATCAAAATCAGTGCGGCACCAGCAGGAGGCCCCATTCAGCCCCTTCTCCAGCCTGTTACACAGGAACAGGAGGAGGCCCCATTCAGCCCCTTCTCCAGCCTGTTACACAGGAACAGGAGGAGGCCCCATTCAACCCCTTCTCCAGCCTGTTACACAGGAACAGGAGGAGGCCCCATTCAGCCCCTTCTCCAGCCTGTTACACAGGAACAGGAGGAGGCCCCATTCAGCCCCTTCTCCAGCCTGTTACACAGGAACAGGAGGAGGCCCCATTCAGCCCCTTCTCCAGCCTGTTACACAGGAACAGGAGGAGGCCCCATTCAGCCCCTTCTCCAGCCTGTTACACAGGAACAGGAGGAGGCCCCATTCAGCCCCTTCTCCAGCCTGTTACACAGGAACAGGAGGAGGCCCCATTCAGCCCCTTCTCCAGCCTGTTACACAGGAACAGGAGGAGGCCCCATTCAGCCCCTTCTCCAGCCTGTTACACAGGAACAGGAGGAGGCCCCATTCAGCCCCTTCTCCAGCCTGTTACACAGGAACAGGAGGAGGCCCCATTCAGCCCCTTCTCCAGCCTGTTACACAGGAACAGGAGGAGGCCATTCAGCCCCTTCTCCAGCCTGTTACACAGGAACAGGAGGAGGCCATTCAGCCCCTTCTCCAGCCTGTTACACAGGAACAGGAGGAGGCCATTCAGCCCCTTCTCCAGCCTGTTACACAGGAACAGGAGGAGGCCCCATTCAGCCCCTTCTCCAGCCTGTTACACAGGAACAGGAGGAGGCCATTCAGCCCCTTCTCCAGCCTGTTACACAGGAACAGGAGGAGGCCATTCAGCCCCTTCTCCAGCCTGTTACACAGGAACAGGAGGAGGCCATTCAGCCCCTTCTCCAGCCTGTTACACAGGAACAGGAGGAGGCCCCATTCAGCCCCTTCTCCAGCCTGTTACACAGGAACAGGAGGAGGCCCCATTCAGCCCCTTCTCCAGCCTGTTACACAGGAACAGGAGGAGGTCCCATTCAGCCCCTTCTCCAGCCTGTTACACAGGAACAGGAGGAGGCCCCATTCAGCCCCTTCTCCAGCCTGTTACACAGGAACAGGAGGAGGCCATTCAGCCCCTTCTCCAGCCTGTTACACAGGAACAGGAGGAGGTCCCATTCAGCCCCTTCTCCAGCCTGTTACACAGGAACAGGAGGAGGCCCCATTCAGCCCCTTCTCCAGCCTGTTACACAGGAACAGGAGGAGGTCCCATTCAGCCCCTTCTCCAGCCTGTTACACAGGAACAGGAGGAGGCCCCATTCAGCCCCTTCTCCAGCCTGTTACACAGGAACAGGAGGAGGCCCCATTCAGCCCCTTCTCCAGCCTGTTACACAGGAACAGGAGGCCCCATTCAGCCCCTTCTCCAGCCTGTTACACAGGAACAGGAGGAGGCCCCATTCAGCCCCTTCTCCAGCCTGTTACACAGGAACAGGAGGAGGCCCCATTCAGCCCCTTCTCCAGCCTGTTACACAGGAACAGGAGGAGGCCCCATTCAGCCCCTTCTCCAGCCTGTTACACAGGAACAGGAGGCCCCATTCAGCCCCTTCTCCAGCCTGTTACACAGGAACAGGAGGAGGCCCCATTCAGCCCCTTCTCCAGCCTGTTACACAGGAACAGGAGGCCCCATTCAGCCCCTTCTCCAGCCTGTTACACAGGAACAGGAGGAGGCCATTCGAGTGGGAGGGATTTGGGCCTGTGTGTTTCTTGCCGTGCCCCAGTCTTACCTGGATTTGTTCATCAGTACCAGTTTCTCCACACCTTGTAGCTCCCTCAACTTCTTTGCGGCCTCCACATTGTCAATGACAACCTCATTGATGGTTTGGAGAATCGACACCACGGTGTCCTCACCCCTAGTCCGGCCAGAATCCTGGCTCCCAGGCAAATTGCTGATTAGATTGGGCATTGCATGTTTGCCTGGTAACACAGAAAGCAAGGTAACACCAATAAGACAGAGTTATGTAGCACCGTCAATGGAGCGTATAGGATTAGAGGGAGGGTCTTCGATGGGAGGGTTAGGGAAGAGGGATGGTCTTCAATGGGAGAATTAGGGGACGAGAGGGATGGTCTTCAATGGGAGTGTTAGGGGATTAGAGGGATGGTCTTCGATGGGAGTGTTAGGGGATTAGAGGGATGGTCTTCAATGGGAGTGTTAGGGGATTAGAGGGATGGTCTTCAATGGGAGAGTTAGGGGAGAAGGATGGTCTTCGATGGGAGAGTTAGTGGATTAGAGGGATGGTCTTTGATGGGAGAGTTAGGGCATTAGAGGGATTGTCTTCGATGGGAGAGTTAGGGGATTAGAGGGATTGTCTTCGATGGGAGAGTTAGGGGATTAGAGGGAGGGTCTTCGATGGGAGAGTTAGGGGATTAGAGGGATGGTCTTCGATGGAGAGTTAGGGGATTAGAGGGATTGTCTTCAATGGGAGAGTTAGGGGATTAGAGGGATGGTCTTCGATGGAGAGTTAGGGGATTAGAGGGATTGTCTTCAATGGGAGAGTTAGGGGATTAGAGGGAAGGTCTTCGATGGGAGAGTTAGGGGATTAGAGGGATTGTCTTCAATGGGAGAGTTAGGGGATTAGAGGGATGGTCTTCGATGGGAGAGTTAGGGGATTAGAGGGATGGTCTTCGATGGGAGAGTTAGGGGATTAGAGGGATTGTCTTCAATGGGAGAGTTAGGGGATTAGAGGGATGGTCTTCGATGGGAGAGTTAGGGGATTAGAGGGATTGTCTTCAATGGGAGAGTTAGGGGATTAGAGGGATGGTCTTTGATGGGAGAGTTAGGGGATTAGAGGGATGGTCTTCGATGGGAGAGTTAGGGGATTAGAGGGATGGTCTTCGATGGGAGAGTAAGGGGATTAGGTACAAGTTCTGAGTGTAAAGTTCTGGGTTCTCAGGGATACAGCTCCTATAGGAACGCAGGGTAGTGAACAACCTGGGATGGAAGCTTAAAGGTGATGCTGTTCCAATGCACCCACAGCCCTACTCCTTCTCAGTTTAGCTCAGTTGGCTGGACAGCTGGTTAGTGATGCAGATTGATGCCAATAGCGTGTGTTCAATTCCCGTACCGACCGAGGTTATTCATGAAGACCCCTCCTTCTCAACCTTGCCTCTCGCCCAAGGTTTGGGTATCTGGGACTGTGGCAACTTGACCGTCACCCTATAGGTGGTGGGTTTGGAAGGTGCGGTCGAGGGAGCCTTGGTGAGTCGCTGCGGTGCATCTTGTAGACGGTACACACGGCTGCCACTGTGTGTCGGTGGTGGAGGGAGTGAGTGTTTGTGGTTAGCGTGTCGATCGAGCGGGGCTGCTTTGTCCTGGATGGTGTTGAGCTTCTCGAGTGTTGTTGGGAGCCGCACCCATCCAGGCGAGTGGAGAGTGTTCCATCACACTCCTGACTGTGTCCTTGTAGATGGTGGACAGGCTTTGGGGGGGGAGTCAGGAGGTGAGTTACTCTCCGCAGGATTCCCAGCCTCTGACCTGCTCCGGGAGCCACTGTGTTTATCCGGCTGGGTCCCAGTTCAGTGGTGAACCCCTCTTCCTGTTTCGGAGGGGGTTCGGTGGGGGAGCTCACCTATCAATTCTTTGTTCCGTGCGTCGAGCGAGAGATTCCGCAGTGCGCCAGACACGGCCTTGACCACCCGGTCATTCTCGTGCGTGAGACGCTCGGCGATGTTGGACAACCCTTTCTCCTGCCTCACTATCGATCGGATGTAGCGGCCGTACTGGGGGGGGGGGGGGGGGGGAGAAAGAGAGAGGACAAAGGTCAACATGTGGACGGAAGGCACCCCTCCAAAGCCTAGCTGGAATTTCATCGTCCCCGACCCGTAGCCCAGTCCCCGGCTTCTGCCCCTCCCCCCATTCACACACTCATCAGCGACCATTCGGAACCTCGAGCCCGCTCTGCTATCCAACCCGATCGTCGGCCGGTTTTCAGCCTCCAATCCACTTTCCCATAATTCCCCTCGGCATCCAAAACAAATCTCTCCGTCTCAGTCTCCGATATTCCCAGAGACTGAGTGTCCGCAACTCTCAGGGGTGGGAGGGGGGCGGGGGGATTGCTGATTCTCTCAACAATCAACAAGTGTTCGGATGAGCATTTGAAATGCCAAAGCCCACTAGGGTATGGAGCAACAATGGCTGGGATATGGGATTAGAAGTTGGGTGGTTTGAATTTGATCGGTGGATGGGCCGATGGGCCTCTCTGTGCTGGAGACCTCTACGTAGGCCAGGCTGGGTAGGGATGGCTGATTTATTGACCCAAATGAGTTTTTAAATGAGAATGGATAATGGCTTCATGTTCACCATCACCGAGACGAACCTTTCATTTCATATTTTATCAATGGAATCTGAAACCCTCCGGCCAATTTGACCCCGAGCCTGGGCCTGTGAATGAGGAGTTCAGTGGCGTTAAACCACAAGGCCACCATCTTCCTCCAACACCCTCTTTCGAGAGCTCCCAGTCTCCCCAAAACCCTCGCTGACCCAGAGAATTAATTCGGGGTCATTAATTCCCATTACAACCCCTTCACCCCCAGCCCCCCCCCCCCAATTCCTCTTGTTCCCCATCCCATGCGCCCGGCCCTCACTGGGCTGAGACGACGGAGGTCGAGGCTCTTGGCAAGGCTGAGAGCGGGACTCATTCCCCCGCCCCCCACACCTCCCCTCTCCCCTCCCGCCCCCCACACCTCCCCTCTCCCCTCCCCCCCCCCACACCTCCCCTCCCCCCCCCCCCCTCCCCAGACCCCTCCCCCGACCCCACCACACTCACCGTCCAGCGACCCGCACACAGGTTCTGCAGAGCTCCAGCCACCGCTTCAAGCACCGCGGGGTTCTTCGACTCCTTCATGAGCGAGAGATAAACTCGCACCACTTCGGGCTGGTACAGCAGCTCGTAACCTGCGGCAACGTGGGATGGGGGGGGACACGCAGTCAGAACAAAACCCAAAAGGGAAGCCCCTCTTCCCCTCCCCGACTTGTGAACGTTATCCATCCACCAACCTCCTTTGCCCAATGAAGAGGCTCGAATCAAAACCGTCTGGAAGTCGAGTTGGCCAGAACGCAACATTCATCCCGTCCGCCATCGACCTGTCCAGACAGCGTCAGAGATCTGTGGACACGCATCCAAAGGTGCCTCTGTTTGTCCACACTTTTCCTTATCCCACCATTTATGATGTATCCCCTTGTCTCATTTCGCCCTCTCCAAACACAACAGCTCCCACTTCTGCAGATTAAACTGCATTTGCCGCTTCTCTGCCCAGCTATCCAGAGACCCAGATCAACAACAAGCTAACCTGGTCCCTCCACGCTGACGCAATAGTTAAGGAAGCCCACCAACACCTCTACTTTCTCAGGAGGCTAATTCAGCATGTCTGCGACCACTCTCACCAATCTTTACAGATGCTCCATAGAAAGCATTCTTTCTGGTTGTATCACAGCTTGGTCTGGGCTCCTGCTCTGCCCAAGACCGCAAGGAACTACAAAGGGTTGTGAATGTAGCCCAGTCCATCATGCAAACCAGCCTCCCATCCATTGACTCTGTCTACACTTCCCGCTGCCTCGGGAAAAGCAGCCAGCATAATCAAGGACCCCACGTACCCCAGACATTCTCTCTTCCACCTTCTTCCGTCAGGAAAAAGATACAAAAGTCTGAGGTCACGTACCGACCGACTCAAGAACAGCTTCTTCCCTGCTGCTGTCAGACTTTTGAATGGACTTGCCTTGCATTAAGCTGATCTTTCTCTACACCCTAGCTATGACTTTAACACTACATTCTGCACCCTCTCTTTTCCTTCTCCCCTTTGTAAACATGGAAACTAGAAGCAGGAGGAGGCCATTCAGCCCTTCCAGCCTGCCCCGCCATTCATTTTGATCATGGCTGATCATCAAATTCAATATCCTGATCCCCCCCCCCCCTCCCCCCATATCCCTCGATCCCTTTCGCCCCAAGAGCGAAATCTAATTTCTTCCTGAAATCACACAACGTTTTGGCCTCAACTACTTTCTGTGGGAGTGAATTCCACACATTCACCGCCCTCTGGGTGAAGAAATTTCTCCTCACCTCAGTCCTAAAAGGTTTCCCCCTTATCCTCAAACTCTGACCCCTAGTTCTGGACTCCCCCCATCATCGGGAACATTCTTTCTGAATCTACCCTGTCTAACCCTGTTAGAATTTTATAAGTTTCTATGAGATCCCCTCTCACTCTTCTAAACTCCAGTGAATATAATCCGAACCCACTTAGTCTCTCCTCATATGACAGACCCCAGGAATCAGCCTGGTAAACCTTCGCTGCGCTCCCTCTATCGCAAGGACATCCTTCCTCAGATAAGGAGACCAAAACTGCGCACAATACTCCAGGTGTGGCCTCACCAACGCCCTGCACAATTGCAGCAAAACATCCCTATCCCGATACTCAAATCCTCTCGCTATGAAGGCCAACATACCATTCACCTTCTTTACTGCCTGCTGTACCTGCGCGCTTACTCTCAGCGACTGATGCACGAGGACTCCAAGGTCTCGCTGAGTATCCGCCTCTCTCAATTTACACCCATTCAGATAATAATCTGTCTTCCTATTATTGCTAC
>NW_027594288.1:7500-19527 GCF_964213995.1 Mustelus asterias | reverse complement strand
AATCCAGTGTGACTTGACAGAGACGGCCAGACACCGGGGCATCAAGGCAACATCTTGTCCCCCCCTTCCCCGACTCTGGGAGGGAATAACCTTGACTGACAAGATGATCGGGAGGGATTTCTCACAGGGCTAAGTTTCCGACGGAGTGACCTCACGAGAAAGCTTCGCCACACTACCGGAAGGACGTGGAAGCTTTGGAGAGAGCGCAGAGAAGGTTCACCAGGATGTTGGCCTGGTCTCGAGGGTGTCGGCTATGAGGAGAGGTTGGATAAACTGGGATTGTTTTCACTGGAAAGACGGAGGCTGAGGGGAGACCTGGTCTACAAAATGATGAGAGGCACAGACAGGGTGGATAGTCAGAGGCTTTTCCCCCAGGGTGGAAGCATCAATTACAAGGGGGGGGGCACAGGTTCAAGGGGGAAAGTTTAAGGGAGATGTGCGGGGGAAGTTTTTCACGCAGAGAGTGGTGGGTGCCTGGAACGCGCTGCCAGAGGAGGTGGTGGAAGCGGGTACATTAGCAACATTTAAGAGGCATCGGGATGGGTTCATGAATAGGGAGGGAATAGAGAGGGATATGGACCGAGTAAGGGCAGAAGGGTTTGTTTTGTAGTTTAGTTCGGACATCATGATGGGCACAGGCTTGGAGGGCCGAAGGGCCTGTTCATGTGCTGTACCTTTCTTTGTTTGTTGGGGGAGGGTGTGGGGGAGGGAGGGAGGAAGAGTGCAAAATTCAGTTTAATGTTTTGACAACTTTGTCTCTCATTGATCTGGGAGGTGTGAGAAGGCTCCTCTCCAGAATGGGGGTGGCGGGGGGGGGGGGGGGTGGCAGGTGACGTGAACAGTACGCCAACTCGGAGCTTGTGAGGTTGGGGCCGCAGTTGGGGGGTGATGGGGAGTTGAGGGGGGGCAGGTGACCGTCCCTCGGGTGAGTGGGCCTCACATCCGGGTTTGCCGCAGTGGGGCGGTTGGAGGTGGAGGTCGTGCCAAGTGAAGTACCTCATCACCACGTTGGCCCCATTCCGAGGAACGGCACGTCAACTTTGACACCTGCAGCCCTCCACCCACCCCCCCACCCCCCCCCCCCCCCCTCCCCTCAGCATCCATGGAAGCTGAGGAAAACGTGATTGACCGACTGACATAGCTTGGGGAAAGTTGGACAGTTCCTTGACAGATGCGACAGCACCGCAACAGTTCCTTGACAGCTCGGACAGTTAGGTATTCGGCGGAGGGAATCCGATAGCGAGACACCAAATCAGGCAAATCCTTCAGGCTGGGGTGGGGTTCTTCCCCTGTGAGGGTGGTGCCCCACCCCCACCAGAGAGCAGGATGGGATAGCACTGACACCATTCAGTCAGACGACAGGTTTAGAAAGTGTTGCCATCACGACCTGCCAAGCCAAGGGCGGGAATTAGGGGATCATATCATGAGCGGGTCACGCCTGGCATCACCTTGGCACCTCAGCCACAACCTGAAAGATCATTCTGGTGGGGGGCAAACGGCATGTCGGGTCTGGTGGACAAATGGTTTGGCAACTCCCTAGATGCACGGACGTGCAAGGGCACCCGAAGTAGGGCCACTAACGCGTTCAAGGCAGTTTTTTAAAGATGAAAACGATGTCACGGATAGTCCACACTGTATTTGACCCACTCAACGTGGAGGCTTGGCGCAGCGACCCTGCTCGCAGCGCCACTCCGAGGGGGCGAGCGTGCGACACTGGTTCCGATTTGGCCCACTGTAGTCCCTCGATCAACGTCCGCCTACTTACGGGGGCGCAGGCAGCTGGCTGGAGACCGCAAATTGCGATTTGGAAACCAGATGAGATTGGAAGCTACAAAACCTGATGGTTTGAAGTGGGGTCTGTGGGGAGGTGGGGGGAACGGGAATGTGACATTGGAGTCGGAATCAAAGGCGCTGTTAATGGAACTAATTTCCCTGCCTTGCTTTCCTTCCTTATTCAAAGCAGGGAGCACCTCAAGACAAGTTTGATATGAGGAATGGGTCACTCCTGGGGACAACCAATATCTGTTTCGAAAATAAGATTGGTACTTGTAGAGAGAGACCGTCAAAGATTAGCAGTGTTACTCACCGACCGGGGGAGTGTTGTGAGAGAAGGGGATGGGTTCAAGGTTGAGGTGGGCGATGGAAGGATCAGGCTTGGACGGGCTGTATGGTCTTTCCTCTTTCCAAAACTTTCCACTGCCCTCGCCTCGCCAGATGGGGTTTTATTTTTTCTACCCCTCTCCCACTGCCCCGGCCAACATTCCTCCCAAGGTTAAATGGCTTCCTTGCCCTGCACTGGCTGGCTGATGTCCCCAATGAGACACGGGCAACTAGGGATGGGCAATAAATGCTGGCCCAGCCAAGTTGACCCTCAACTGCCCTCTAAAGTTTGGCATTTTTATTTATTCTCAGGATGTGGGGCATCACTGGGCAAGACCCAGCATCTGTTGCCCATCCCTAATTGCCCCCTTGACCTAAGTGACTCGCTAAGCCCATTTCAGAGGGGGGCAATTAAGAGGCAACCACATTGCTGTGTGGCTTTGGAGTCACATGTAGGCCAGAGCGGGGTAAGGACGGCGGAGTTTGCACGTTCTCCCTGTGTCTGCGTGGGTTTCCTCCGGGTGTTCCGATTTCCTCCCACAGTCCAAAGATGTGCAGGTTAGGTGGATTGGCCATGCTAAATTGCCCCTGAGTGTCCAAAGATGTATAGGTTAGGTGGATTGGCCATGCTAAATTGCCCCTCAGTGTCCCAGGATGCATAGGTTAGAGGGATTAGCGAGGATAGGGCCTGGGTTCTTGGAGTTCAGAAGAGCGAGAGGGGATCTCTTGGAAACTTAGAACATTCGAGGTGCCAAATTTCCCCATCCTGCCCACAGAGTCTAGAACCCGAGGTCACATCCACAAGGTACGGGGTCGGCCATCTTGGACAGCGGCAAGGGGAACTCTCTTCACTCTTTTGGTCTCCTTATCTGAGGAAGGATGTCCTTGCTATAGAGGGAGCGCAGCGAAGGTTCACCAGGCTGATTCCTGGGATGGCAGGTCTGTCATATGAGGAGAGACTAAGTCGGTGAGGATTATATTCACTGGAGTTTAGAAGAGTGAGAGGGGATCTCATAGAAACGTATAAAATTCTAACAGGGTTAGACAGGGTCGATTCAGAAAGAATGTTCCCGATGGTGGGGGGAGTCCAGAACTAGGGGGTGATAGTTTGTGGATAAGGGGGTAAACCTTTTAGGACTGAGGTGAGGAGAAATTTCTTCACCCAGAGAGCGGTGGAATTCACTCCCACAGAAAGTAGTCGAGGCCAAAACGTTGTGTGATTTCAGGAAGAAATTAGATATCGCTCTTGGGGCGAAAGGGATGGAGGGATATGGGGGGAAGGGGGGGGATCAGGATATCGAATTGTATGATCAGCCATGATCGTAATGAATGGCGGAACAGGCTGGAAGGGCTGAATGGCCTCCTCCTACTTCTAGTTTCTATGTTTCTCAAGGTGGCAAAGTGGCACAGTGGCTAGTTCTGGTGCCTTTCAGCGCCAAGGACCTGAGTTCGATTCCCGATTTGGGTGACTGTCTGTGTGGAGTTTGCACATTCTCCCCGTGTCTGCGTGGGTTTCCCCCGGGTGCTCTGGTTTCCTCCCACAGTCCAAAGATGTGCAGGTTAGGTGGATTGGCCATGATAAATTGCCCCTTAGTGTCCAAAGATGTGCAGGTTAGGTGGATTGGCCATGATAAAATTACCCCTTAGTGTCCAAAGATGTGCAGGTTAGGTGGATTGGCCATGATAAAATTACCCCTTAGTGTCCAAAGATGTGCAGGTTAGGTGAATTAGCCATGGTTAAATTGCCCCTTAGTGTCTGGGGGACTGGCGAGGGTAAATGCATGGGGTTGTGAGGATAGGGCCTGGGTGGGATTGTGGTTGGTGCAGACTCGATGGGCCGAGTGGCCTCCTTCTGCACTGCAGGGATTCTATGATTTGATGTATTGCAGTCAATACTGGTTAGCGTAGAGCACCCAATCTTCAAACCATCAGGTTCTGTGCTTCCGATCTCTTCCTTATTGCCAGCAGATAGTGCCCCCAACACCCCGTTTGCCTCCCAACCCTGGGAAATTGGTAGAAGCTTCAACCAATGGGTAGAGAAGGCAGACATGAAAATGGAGGCCGACCCAGGGTACCTGTGGGTGTTGCCGAGGCAATGGTAATGGACTTTATCCCATTTTTTCTTTTCCACTTCCCTCCCTCCTCTCCCCGTCCACCCTCCCTCACCCACTTCCCGCCCACACACCAACGCACACATACCCCGACCCGCTCCCCCTCCCGACCCCCCCCCCCCACCCCAACCCCCACCACCCGACTCCCCTCCCCCACCACGCTTGCGGACAGGTCACCATCTCTGTGGACGGAATCCTGACCACCACGGGATACACGCAGGAAGACTACACCATGCTGGGCTCCGACGATTTCTTCTACATCGGGGGAAGCCCGAGCACGGCGGATCTCCCGGGCTCCCCCGTCAGCAATAATTTCATGGGATGCTTGAAGGACGTGAGTACGATCCGGGTGACTTCGGTCAGCCCCTTTCCCCCACCCGCCCAACGTTGGGGAGAGAAGGGTTGATAATTCACAAAATGGCCGCCAGGTCACCATGGCGACATAGTGCCTCATGGTGCCATGGGTTCCATGGCGGCCTTGGGTGATTGTCCGGAATCTGCACATTCTCCAATTCTGTTTCTACGTGTGTTTCCTCCGGGTGCTCCGGTTATCTCTCCAAGATGTGCTGGTTAGGTTGATTGGCCATGCTAAATTGCCCCTTAGTGTCCAAAGATGTGCAGGTTAGGTGGATTGGCCATGCTACATTGCCCCTTAGTGAACAAAGATGTGTCGGTTAGGTGGATTGGCCATGCTAAATTGCCCCTCAGTGTCCAAAGATGTGCAGGTTGGGTGGATTGGCCATGCTAAATTGCCCCTCAGTGTCCAAAGATGTGCAGGTTAGGTGGATTGGCCATGCTAAATTGCACTTTAGCGTCCAAAGATGTGCGGGTAAGGTGGATTGGCCATGCTAATTTGTCCCTTAGTATCCAAAGATATGCGGGTAAGGTGGATTGGCCAGGCTAAATTGCCCCTTAGTGTCGAAAGATGTGCAGGTTAGGGGGATTGGCCATGCTAAATTGCCCCTTCGTGTCCAAAGATGTGCGTGTTAAGGGGGTTAGTGGGTAAATACTTGGGGTTATGGGGAACAATCTGGGTGGGATTGTCCCTTTCTGCCAGGGGCATTACGTGGGGTTACAAAGATAGGGCCTGCCTGGGTGGGATTGTTGTGGGTGCATACGGGATGGGCCGAATGGCCTCCTTCTGCACTGTAGCAATTCTATGAATAACAGTAAGTGTGAACCCCCTATCCAAATACAAGCTCCGGGAGAGGGGTGGGGGAATAGCCCATAAAATAAGATGGGGATCTCGCGGACCAACTCTCTTTGTTGACCCACAGGTCGTATATAAGAACAATGACTTCAAGTTGGAGCTCTCCCGCCTAGCCAAGGAGGGCGACTCCAAGATGAAGGTGCACGGGGACCTGGTGTTCAGGTGCGAGAATGTGGCAGCCTTGGACCCGGTCACCTTCGAGGCCCCCGAGGCCTACATCTCGCTGCCCAAGTGGAACACCAAGAAGACGGGCTCCATCTCCTTCGACTTCTGCACCACCGAGCCCAATGGCCTGCTACTCTTCAGCCACGGCCGGCCGCAGGTGCCCAAGGAGGGCCGTGTGGAGCGGGTGCGCAAGGTGGACTACTTTGCCATGGAGCTGCTGGACGGCTTCCTCTTCCTGCTTCTCGACATGGGATCGGGAGCCATCAAGATCCGGGCCACCAACAAGAAGGTCAACGACGGAGAGTGGTGCCACGTCGATTTCCAGCGGGACGGTCGCTCAGGTATGACGGTGGCCTTTGCGTTTTGCGCGGCGCCGGGTGGCCGGGGGATATGGGGGAGCGAGGGGAGATGAGTGAGGGAGGGGGGGGGAGGCGATGGCCCAGTGGGTGAATGGACATTGTCCCATTGTCCCAACTGCCCATTGGATGGACATTGTCCCAACTGCCCATTGGATGGACATTGTCCTGACTGCCCATTGGATGGACACTGTCCTGACTGCCCATTGGATGGACATTGTCCCGACTGCCCATTGGATGGACATTGTCCCGACTGCCCATTGGATGGACATTGTCCTGGCTGCCCATTGGATGGACACTGTCCTAGCTGCCCATTGGATGGACACTGTCCTGGCTGCCCATTGGATGGACACTGTCCCGACTGCCCATTGGATGGACATTGTCCTGGCTGCCCATTGGATGGACATTGTCCTGGCTGCCCATTGGATGGACATTGTCCTGGCTGCCCATTGGATGGACATTGTCCTGGCTGCCCATTGGATGGACACTGTCCTGGCTGCCCATTGGATGGACACTGTGCTGGCTGCCCATTGGATGGACACTGTCCCGACTGCCCATTGGATGGACACTGTCCTGACTGCCCAGTGGACTAATGGACATTGTCCCGACTGCCCATTGGATGGACATTGTCCCGACTGCCCATTGGATGGACATTGTCCTGGCTGCCCATTGGATGGACACTGTCCTGACTGCCCAGTGGACAAATGGACATTGTCCCGACTGCATTTTGGATGGACTCTGTCCCAACTGCCCATTGGATGGACACTGTCCTGGCTGCCCATTGGATGGACTCTGTCCCAACTGCCCATTGGATGGACACTGTCCTGGCTGCCCATTGGATGGACACTGTCCTGGCTGCCCATTGGATGAATGGACATTGTCCTGGCTGCCCATTGGATGGACACTGTCCTGGCTGCCCATTGGATGAATGGACATTGTCCTGGCTGCCCATTGGATAGTCACTGCCCTGACTGCCCATTAGATGGACACTGTCCTGACTGCCCATTGGATGGACACTGTCTGACTGCCCATTGGATGGACACTGTCCTGACTGCCCATTGGATGGACACTGTCCTGGCTGCCCATTGGATGGTCACTGCCCTGATTGCCCATTGGATGGACACTGTCTGACTGCCCATTGGATGGACACTGTCCTGACTGCCCATTGGATGGACCCTGTCCTGACTGCCCATTGGATGGACACTGTCTGACTGCCCATTGGATGGACACTGTCCTGACTGCCCATTGGATGGACACTGTCCTGGCTGCCCATTGGATGGACACTGTCCTGACTGCCCATTGGATGGACACTGTCCTGACTGCCCATTGGATGGACACTGTCCTGACTGCCCATTGGATGGACACTGTCCTGGCTGCCCATTGGATGGACACTGTCCTGACTGCCCATTGGATGGACACTGTCCTGGCTGCCCATTGGATGGACACTGTCCTGACTGCCCATTGGATGGACACTGTCCTGGCTGCCCATTGGATGGACACTGTCCTGACTGCCCATTGGATGGACACTGTCCTGACTGCCCATTGGATGGACACTGTCCTGACTGCCCATTGGATGGACACTGTCCTGACTGCCCATTGGATGGACACTGTCCTGACTGCCCATTGGATGGACACTGTCCTGGCTGCCCATTGGATGGTCACTGCCCTGACTGCCCATTGGATGGACACTGTCCTGACTGCCCATTGGATGGACATTGTCCCAACTGCCCATTGGATGGACACTGTCCTGACTGCCCATTGAATGAATGGACATTGTCCTGACTGCCCATTGGATGGACACTGTCCTGGCTGCCCATTGGATGGTCACTGCCCTGACTGCCCATTGGATGGACACTGTCCTGACTGCCCATTGGATGGACACTGTCCTGGCTGCCCATTGGATGGACACTGTCCCAACTGCCCATTGGATGGACACTGTCCCAACTGCCCATTGGTGGACACTGTCCCAACTGCCCATTGGATGAATGTACATTGTCCTGGCTGCCCATTGGATGAATGGACATTGTCCTGGCTGCCCATTGGATGGACACTGTCTTGACTGCTCATTGGATGGTCACTGCCCTGACTGCCCATTGGATGGACACTGTCCTGACTGCCCATTGGATGAATGAACAGTGGCCCGGCTACCAATGGGCTTTGTCTCAGGTTTGTGCCCCTCCATGGGTAGGATGATGGCCTCGTGGTATTATCGCTCGACTATTAATCCAGAAACTCAGCTAATGTTCTGGGGGACCCGGGTTCGAATCCCGCCACGGCAGATGGTGGAATTTGAATTCAATAAAAAATATCTGGAATTAAGAATCTACTGATGACCCATTGTCGGAAAAAACCATCTGGTTCCCTTTAGGGAAGGAAATCTGCCGTCCTTACCCTGGTCTGGCCTACATGTGACTCCAGAGCCACAGCAATGTGGTTGACTCTCAACTGCCCTCCAAGGGCAACTAGGAATGGGCAATGAATGCTGGAGCCAGCGACGCCCATGTCCCAGGAATGAATTAAAAAAATTGTGGTAGCTAATTCTGAACTGAGTATAATAAGAACATAAGAACTAGGAGCAGGAGTAGGCCATCTGGCCCCTCGAGCCTGCTCCGCCATTCAATAAGATCATGGCTGATCTTTCTGTGGACTCAGCTCCACTTACCCGCCCGCTCACCATAACCCTTAATTCCTTTACTGTTCAAAAATCAATCTACACTTGCCTTAAAAACATTCAATGAGGTAGCCTCAACTGCTTCACTGGGCAGGGAATTCCACAGATTCACAACCCTTTGTGTGAAGAAGTTCCTCCTCAACTCAGTCCTAAATCTGCTCCCCCTTATTTTGAGGCTATGCCCCCTAGTTCTAGTTTCACCCGCCAGTGGAAACAACCTCCCTGCTTCTATCTTATCTATTCCCTTCATAATCTTATATATTTCGATAAGATCCCCCCCCTCACTCTTCTGAATTCCAATGAGTATAGCTCCAGTCTACTCAATCTCGCCTCAGAAGCCAACCCTCTCAACTCCAGAATCTCCTCTGCACCCCCTCCAGTGCCAGTATATCCTTTCTCAAGTAAGGAGACCAAAACCGTACACAGTACTCCAGGTGTGGCCTCACCAGCACCTTATACAGCTGCAACATAACCTCGCTGTTTTTAAACTCCATCCCTCTCGCAATGGAGGACAAAATTCCATTTGCCTTCTTAATTACCTGCTGCACCTGCAAACCAACTCCTTGAGATTCCTGCACAAGGACGCCCGGGTCCCTCTGCACAGCAGCATGCTGCAATTTTTTACCATTTAAATAATAGTCCATTTTGCTGTTATTCCGACCAAAATGGATGACCTCACATTTACCAAACATTGTACTCCATCTGCCAGACCCTCGCCCACTCACTTAGACTATCTATATCCCTTTGCAGACTTTCAGTATTCGCAAAGAACTTAAAAAATAACACTTGCATTAAACTTAAATGACTCTTAATGTAGTAAGCACCTTCTTTATTCATTACTTTGGTTTATTTTTGATTTGATTGCTTGGATGGGGGGTTTGGATGGTGGGGGCGGGGGGGGGGGTGGTAATCTTGAGTTAGTGGGACCACTCCTCAAAGTCCTCCCGAACTGGGAAGAGGGAGCAAGTGGAAGAAAACACGAGGGAATTCGACCCAGGGCAGAATGTCACAGAGAGCACACACCTGTAACGCACTACCTCCGACATTCAAATTCCCATTTCCGTGTAGTGCTCACTTGAGTATCAATCATATTTCATAAGAACATAAGAAATAGGAGCAGGAGTAGGCCATCTAGCCCCTCGAGCCTGCCCCGCCATTCAATAAGATCTTGGCTGATCTGAAGTGGATCAGTTCCACTTACCCACCTGCTCCCCAGAATCCTTAATTCCCCTACTGACCAGAAATCCATCTATCCGTGACTTAAACATATTCAACGAGGTAGCCTCCACCACTTCAGTGGGCAGAGAATTCCAGAGATTCACCACCCTCTGAGAGAAGAAGTTCCTCCTCAACTCTGTCCTAAACTGACCCCCCTTCATTTTGAGGCTGTGCCCTCTAGTTCTAGTTTCCTTTCTAAGTGGAAAGAATCTCTCCACCTCTACCCTATCCAGCCCCTTCATTATCTTATATGCCTCTATAAGATCACCCCTCAGCCTTCTAAACTCCAACGAGTACCAACCTAATCTGCTCAATCTCTCCTCATAATCAACACCCCTCATCTCCGGTATCAACCTGGTGAACCTTCTCTGCACTCCCTCCAAGACCAATATATCCTTTCGCAAGTAAGGGGACCAAAACTGCACACAGTATTCCAGCTGCGGCCTCACCAATGCCCTGTACAGATGCAGCAAGACTTCTCTACTTTTATATTCTACCCCCTCGCGATAAATGCCAACATCCTATTTGCCTTCTTGATCACCTGTTGTACTTGCAGAACGAGTTTTTGCGACTCATGCACAAGGGCCCCGGGGGTGGGTGGGGGTGATCCGCCCCACCCCTGGCAGGAAACCCCACCCGAGGGAGCTGAGGGCCCAATCCCTTTGACTCGCCAACCCGGCCAGGTGGTCGCGGTGGGGCGGCTGGAAGAGGTACCGCAAAGCCCCGACCTGGGACTGAGACCCGGTACTGTCCTCAAGGTGACAGTTCCAAGGGTTTCCCTTGGGGGAGGCTTGGGGGTGGGACAGGGGGCGGCGGGGGGGGGGGGGGGGGGGGGGGCTGCGTCACAAACTGGAGGGGACGATTACAGCATCAGGCGTTGTAGGGAGGAAGGATAGGCCCAGAGTCCCAAAGTCCTGGAGGGCAAGTGAAAGGGTACAAAAAAATCACACAAGTTTTAAAAATCACATAAGCTACAAGCTGAACCTCACTCACACAGGGAAAGCTATGTGCAAATGATAGGTTTTGATGACAGTAAGCCCAGGTAAGGCTCAAGGATCGTCTAATCAAATGACGTGCAGTTGTAGTTCATATCTTCCCATTCGAACAAGGAACAATCGAGAGGGACAGTAAGAAGTCTCACAACACCAGATTAAAGTCCAACAGGTTTATTTGGTCGCACGAGCTTTCGGAGCGCCGCTCCTTCACCAGGTGAGTGGCTCGCCTGGTGAAGGGGCAACGCTCCGAAAGCTTGTGCAACCAAGTAAACCGGTTGGACTTTAACCTGGTGTTGTGAGACTTCTTACTGTGTCCCAACCCCAGTCCAACGCCGGCATCTCCACATCATGGAAAGTGAGGCTGAGATGTCATTGGTAAGAGATATAGCTATCATTTCTCGGTGAGGCACCCCAATTTTGAAGGGGCCTTCAAAGTGAGGCACGTCCCACCCGCCCCCTCCCCACCCCCAGAACCCCAGCCGTCCCCCTTTCGGCCTGAAGTGGTGTAAAACTTATTCTGGCCCACATGCCTCCAGGATTCACAGGAACAGGAGAAGGACCCTTCAGCCCATCGCTTCTGTTCCACCATTCCATGTGATCTCGGTTGACCCCCTCCTGAACTCGGTCCACCTCCCTGGGCGACATGCCTCTAAAACTCGAAGGATCTCAAATTGGTTATTCTTGACTGAGATGTGCAGGTTAGGTGGATTGGCCATGCTAAATTGCCCCCTAGTGTCCAAAGATGTGCAGGTTAGGTGGATTGGTCATGCTAAATTGCCCCCTAGTGTCCAAAGATGTGCAGGTTAGGTGGATTGGTCATGCTAAATTGCCCCTTAGTGTCCAAAGATGTGCAGGTTAGGTGGATTGGCCATGCTAAATTGCCCCCTAGTGTCCAAAAATGTGCAGATTAGGTGGATTGGCCATGCTAAATTGCCCCTTAGTGTCCAAAGATGTGCAGGTTAGGTGGATTGGCCATGCTAAATTGCCCCTTAGTGTCCAAAGATGTGTAGGTTAGGGTGGATTGGCTATGCTAAATTGCCCCTTAGTGTCCAAAGATGTGCGGGTTAGGTGGATTGGCCATGCTAAATTGTCCCTTAGTGTCCAAAGATGTGCAGGTTAGGTGGATTAGCCATGGTAAATTGTCCCTTAGTGTCCAAAGATGAGCGGGTTAGGTGGATTGGCCATGCTAAATTGCCCCTTA
>NW_027594287.1:0-19545 GCF_964213995.1 Mustelus asterias | reverse complement strand
TGGAAACACTTTCTCCTCATTCACTCCATCCAAGCCCCCCCCTCCCCCTCGTGATTCTGAACGCCTCGATTCAATCTCCCCCTGAACCTTCTCCGCTCCGAGGGGAACGACCCCAGCTTCTCCCAGTCTCCCCGTGTGAACTGAAGCTCCCTCATCTTGAAGGTAAATGAGCGGCACAGTGATTCGCGCTGCTGCCTCACAGCGCCAGGGACCCGGGTTCCATTCCCGGGGGCACGGTGACACAGTGGTTAGCGCTGCTGCCTCACAGCGCCAGGGACCCGGGTTCCATTCCCGGGGGCACGGTGACACAGTGGTTAGCGCTGCTGCCTCACAGCGCCAGGGACCCGGGTTCGATTCCCGGGGGCACGGTGACACAGTGGTTAGCGCTGCTACCTCACAGCGCCAGGGACCCGGGTTCGATTCCCGGGGGCACGGTGACACAGTGGTTAGCGCTGCTGCCTCACAGTGCCAGGGACCCGGGTTCGATTCCCGGGGGCACGGTGACACAGGTTAGCACTGCTGCCTCACAGCGCCAGGGACCCGGGTTCGATTCCCGGCTCGGGTCACTGTCTGTGTGAAGTCTGCACATTCTCCCCGTGTCTGCGTGGGTTTCCTCCGGGTGCTCCAGTTTGCCTCCCACAGCCCGAAAGATGTGCGGGTTAGAGGGATTGGCCAATGCTAAATGCGTGGGCTTATGGGGATCGGCGGAGGGGCGGGCCTGAAAGGGCTGCTCCCTTGGAGAGTTAGTGCAGACTCGAGGGGCTGAATGGCCTCTCTGCACTGTGGGGATTGTCTGGGAATTTCAGTACGGGGGGGGAGGGGGGTTATTGTGGGTGGGGGGGTGTTTTCTCATTAGGGGGAGGTGTCGGGGTAGTGGTTTGGACTGAGGAAACATTACTGACTGTGCGGGTGTTTCCAGGTGGGAGCAGCCTGCCCAGTTTGTGCTGCCCTGGGTCAAAGTGCATGGACGCAGCGTACAAGGATGGGTCCACAAGTGGAACGAGCTGATTCACTGGGGACTGCTGCATTCTCGGGGAGATACACACTCCGGACCACCCTGAACATACTGAGCAGCCGGGGCCCTGATCCACACAGCCAGTACCGAGTCAGATCTCCGCACACCCCTCTCCCACCAGACACAACTATCTTTAAACACATTCCGATCACCGGCCACTCGGGGGATGGAGGTGATCTGATCTGATTGATGGGGAGCTGTTTTATATCTTTGGAAATAAAGGTGATTGTTCGAAGCATGAATTAGCTCCTGTATAAAGTGCACAAAGTGTGATAATGCAGCCTGCAAGCCCCCCGCCCGACCCCCTGCCCCCCGCCCGATCCGACCCCCCCCCCCCCGATCCTCCCCAACATCGCCCAGCGCCCGATCCCCGCTCCCAACCCGACCCGACCCCCCCCCCCATCCGACACCCCCCCGCCCGACCCCCCCCCCCCGATCCGACCCCCCCCCCCCGCCCGACCCCCCCCCCGATCCGACCCCCTCCGATCCTCCCCAACCTCGCCCAGCGCCCGGCCCCCCGCTCCCAGCCCGACCCGACCCCCCCCCCCCCCCCGATCCTCCCCAACCTCGCCCAGCGCCCGATCCCCGCTCCCAACCCGACCCGACCCCCCCCCCCCCCCATCCAACACCCCCCTGCCCGACCCCCCCGCCCGACCCCCCCCCCCCCCCCCGATCCGACCCCCTCCGATCCTCCCCAACCTCGCCCAGCGCCCGGCCCCCCGCTCCCAACCCGACCCGACCCCCCCCCCCCCATCCGACACCCCCCCGCCCGACCCCCCCCCCCGATCCGACCCCCCCCCCCCCGCCCGACCCCCTTCCCCCGCCCGATCCGACCCCCCCCCCCCCCGATCCTCCCCAACCTCGCCCAGCGCCCGATCCCCGCTCCCAACCCGACCCGACCCCCCCCCCCATCCGACACCCCCCCGCCCGACCCCCCCCCCCCGATCCAACCCCCCCCCCCCGCCCGACCCCCCCCCCCCCCCGATCCAACCCCCTCCGATCCTCCCCAACCTCGCCCAGCGCCCGGCCCCCCGCTCCCAGCCCGACCCGACCCCCCCCCCCCCCCCCCCCCGATCCGACCCCCTCCGATCCTCCCCAACCTCGCCCAGCACCAGCCCCCCCCCACTCCCCAACCTATCCCTCGCCCAGCACGCGGCCCCCCGCCCGCCTGCCGCCCCCTCGCCCAGCACCTGCTCCCAGCCTGGCCCCCGGCCCAACCCCCTGCCAAAACCCCCCGCCTCCAGCCCGACCCTCGCCCAGCACCCGCCCCGAGCCCGGCCCCCCCCGTCCGCCTGCCCCCCTCGCCCAGCCCGACCCACCCTCGCCCAGCCCGACCCACCCTCGCCCAGCCCGACCCGCCCTCGCCCAGCCCCCCCGCACCCTCACCCAGCACCCGCTCCCGGCCCCCTGCCTGGCCCCCAGCCCGACCCGCCCTCGCCCAGCCTGCCTGCCCCCCTCACCCAGCACCCGCTCCCGGCCCCCTGCCTGGCCCCCAGCCCGACCCCCCCCCGCCCTCGCCCAGCACCCACTCACTCTGCTCATCGCCTGTTGTTGTTCTGATGGAATGTTGCCCTCACAAACTGTAAGCGATAAAGTTTGTAAATACTCACTCGACCCAACGCCGACTGCCCGCCTTCCTGACCGACCGCACCCTTACCCAATCGTACTCAGCCAGTCTCCCACATGTCAGTTTTGAACCCTGAGGTCACCTCTGAAGCTGTGAACTCGAGGCCAGTGTTCTGATCTCTCTCTGCGCCTCGGGGATTTTCCTGTGATCTCACACCTTGTTTTTATCGAGTTTTTGTAAAGATTGATGCTCTGTCCTGGCGATGGGGAGATCTCAATATCGGGGGATTTGGAATCAAGGTGAGCGAATGGGTGAGATGTGACCTGGTTTAATGGTGGATTAGACCGTGTCGGACGGTTCCCTGATTCATTGGGCAGAATGTCTCACCAGCAGAACTTTCATACCAGCTCCAAGACCCAGCTGGCTGCTGGTGAGAAAGGCCATCCTGTCAGATCCTTCCTACACGCCCAGAGTCTCACCCCATCTGCACATTCCCCTCGAGTGACTGATGGGGAAGGGACCAATTTCACCTCCTTTGCAAAGGTGTGTGGAGAGATGAGGGGATTCGTCAAGGTTCACCCCAAGTGATTCTGTGACAGGACTCTGTTCACCAAGGGCTGTTCCCAGGGACGGGGACTCTGTGTCTATGGGCTGTTTCCAGGGACGGGACTCTGTGTCTACGGGCTGTTCCCAGGGACCGGGACTCTGTGTCTATGGGCTGTTCCCAGGGACGGGGACTCTGTGTCTATGGGCTGTTCCCAGGGACGGGGACTCTGTGTCTACGGGCTGTTCCCAGGGACCGGGACTCTGTGTCTACGGGCTGTTCCCAGGGACGGGGACTCTGTGTCTATGGGCTGTTCCCAGGGACAGGGACTCTGTGTCTATGGGCTGTTCCCAGGGACGGGGACTCTGTGTCTATGGGCTGTTCCCAGGGACGGGGACTCTGTGTCTATGAGCTGTTCCCAGGGACAGGGACTCTGTGTCTCGGGGCTGTTCCCAGGGACGGGGACTCTGTGTCTCGGGGCTGTTCCCAGGGACGGGGACTCTGTGTCTACGGGCTGTTCCCAGGGACGGGGACTCTGTGTCTACGGGTTGTTCCCAGGGACGGGGACTCTGTGTCTACGGGCTGTTCCCAGGGACGGGACTCTGTGTCTACGGGCTGTTCCCAGGGACGGGGACTCTGTGTCTACGGGCTGTTCCCAGGGACGGGGACTCTGTGTCTACGGGCTGTTCCCAGGGACGGGGACTCTATGGGCTGTTCCCAGGGACGGGGACTCTGCGTCTACGGGCTGTTCCCAGGGACGGGGACTCTGTGTCTACGGGCTGTTCCCAGGGACGGGGACTCTGTGTCTATGGGCTGTTCCCAGGGATGGGGACTCTGTGTCCATGGGCTGTTCCCAGGGACAGGGACTCTGTGTCTATGGGCTGTTGCCAGGGACGGGGACTCTGTGTCTAAGGGCTGTTCCCAGGGACAGGGACTCTGTGTCTAAGGGTTGTTCCCAGGGACGGGGACTCTGTGTCTACGGGCTGTTCCCAGGGACGGGGACTCTGTGTCTACGGGCTGTTCCCAGGGACCGGGACTCTGTGTCTATGGGCTGTTCCCAGGGACGGGACTCTGTGTCTACAGGCTGTTCCGAGGGACGGGGACTCTGTGTCTACGGGCTGTTCCGGGGGACGGGGACTCTGTGTCTATGAGCTGTTTCCAGGGACGGGGACTCTGTGTCTATGAGCTGTTTCCAGGGACGGGGACTCTGTGTCTATGGGCTGTTCCCAGGGACAGGGACTCTGTGTCTATGAGCTGTTCCCAGGGACAGGGACTCTGTGTCTACAGGCTGTTCCCAGGGACAGGGACTCTGTGTCTACAGGCTGTTCCCAGGGACAGGGACTCTGTGTCTACGGGCTGCTCCCAGGGACCGGGACTCTGTGTCTATGGGCTGTTCCCAGGGACGGGACTCTGTGTCTACGGGCTGTTCCCAGGGACGGGGACTCTGTGTCTACGGGCTGTTCCCAGGGACCGGGACTCTGTGTCTATGGGCTGTTCCCAGGGACGGGGACTCTGTGTCTATGGGCTGTTCCCAGGGACGGGGACTCTGTGTCTATGAGCTGTTCTCAGGGACAGGGACTCTGTGTCTATGGGCTGTTCCCAGGGACGGGGACTCTGTGTCTATGGGCTGTTCCCAGGGACGGGGACTCTGTGTCTATGGGCTGTTCCCAGGGACGGGGACTCTGTGTCTATGGGCTGTTCCCAGGGACGGGGACTCTGTGTCTACGGGCTGTTCCCAGGGACGGGGACTCTGTGTCTACGGGCTGTTCCCAGGGACGGGGACTCTGTGTCTACGGGCTGTTCCCAGGGACGGGGACTCTGTGTCTACGGGCTGTTCCCAGGGACGGGGACTCTGTGTCCATGGGCTGTTCCCAGGGACGGGGACTCTGTGTCTATGGGCTGTTCCCAGGGACAGGGACTCTGTGTCTATGGGCTGTTCCCAGGGACGGGGACTCTGTGTCTACAGGCTGTTCCGAGGGACGGGGACTCTGTGTCTATGAGCTGTTCCCAGGGACAGGGACTCTGTGTCTCGGGGCTGTTCCCAGGGACGGGGACTCTGTGTCTCGGGGCTGTTCCCAGGGACGGGGACTCTGTGTCTAAGGGCTGTTCCCAGGGACCGGGACTCTGTGTCTATGGGCTGTTCCCAGGGACGGGGACTCTGTGTCTATGGGCTGTTCCCAGGGACGGGGACTCTGTGTCTATGGGCTGTTCCCAGGGACTGGGACTCTGTGTCTATGGGCTGTTCCCAGGGACAGGGACTCTGTGTCTATGGGCTGTTCCCAGGGATGGGGACTCTGTGTCTACGGACTGTTCCCAGGGACGGGGACTCTGTGTCTATGGGCTGTTCCCAGGGACGGGGACTCTGTGTCTATGGGCTGTTCCCAGGGACGGGGACTCTGTGTCTACGGGCTGTTCCCAGGGACAGGGACTCTGTGTCCATGGGCTGTTCCCAGGGACGGGGACTCTGTGTCTATGGGCTGTTCCCAGGGACGGGGACTCTGTGTCTATGAACTGTTCTCAGGGACGGGGACTCTGTGTCCATGGGCTGTTCCCAGGGACAGGGACTCTGTGTCTATGGGCTGTTCCCAGGGACGGGGACTCTGTGTCTATGGGCTGTTCCCAGGGACGGGGACTCTGTGTCTACGGGCTGTTCCCAGGGACGGGGACTCTGTGTCTACGGGTTGTTCCCAGGGACGGGGACTCTGTGTCTACGGGCTGTTCCCAGGGACGGGACTCTGTGTCTACGGGCTGTTCCCAGGGACGGGGACTCTGTGTCTACGGGCTGTTCCCAGGGACGGGGACTCTGTGTCTACGGGCTGTTCCCAGGGACGGGGACTCTATGGGCTGTTCCCAGGGACGGGGACTCTGCGTCTACGGGCTGTTCCCAGGGACGGGGACTCTGTGTCTACGGGCTGTTCCCAGGGACGGGGACTCTGTGTCTATGGGCTGTTCCCAGGGATGGGGACTCTGTGTCCATGGGCTGTTCCCAGGGACAGGGACTCTGTGTCTATGGGCTGTTGCCAGGGACGGGGACTCTGTGTCTAAGGGCTGTTCCCAGGGACAGGGACTCTGTGTCTAAGGGTTGTTCCCAGGGACGGGGACTCTGTGTCTACGGGCTGTTCCCAGGGACTGGGACTCTGTGTCTACGGGCTGTTCCCAGGGACCGGGACTCTGTGTCTATGGGCTGTTCCCAGGGACGGGGACTCTGTGTCTATGGGCTGTTCCCAGGGACGGGGACTCTGTGTCTATGAGCTGTTCTCAGGGACAGGGACTCTGTGTCTATGGGCTGTTCCCAGGGACGGGGACTCTGTGTCTATGGGCTGTTCCCAGGGACGGGGACTCTGTGTCTATGGGCTGTTCCCAGGGACGGGGACTCTGTGTCTATGGGCTGTTCCCAGGGACGGGGACTCTGTGTCTACGGGCTGTTCCCAGGGACGGGGACTCTGTGTCTACGGGCTGTTCCCAGGGACGGGGACTCTGTGTCTACGGGCTGTTCCCAGGGACGGGGACTCTGTGTCCATGGGCTGTTCCCAGGGACGGGGACTCTGTGTCTATGGGCTGTTCCCAGGGACGGGGACTCTGTGTCTACGGGCTGTTCCCAGGGACCGGGACTCTGTGTCTACGGGCTGTTCCCAGGGACGGGGACTCTGTGTCTATGGGCTGTTCCCAGGGACAGGGACTCTGTGTCTATGGGCTGTTCCCAGGGACGGGGACTCTGTGTCTACAGGCTGTTCCGAGGGACGGGGACTCTGTGTCTATGAGCTGTTCCCAGGGACAGGGACTCTGTGTCTCGGGGCTGTTCCCAGGGACGGGGACTCTGTGTCTCGGGGCTGTTCCCAGGGACGGGGGCTCTGTGTCTAAGGGCTGTTCCCAGGGACCGGGACTCTGTGTCTATGGGCTGTTCCCAGGGACGGGGACTCTGTGTCTATGGGCTGTTCCCAGGGACGGGGACTCTGTGTCTATGGGCTGTTCCCAGGGACTGGGACTCTGTGTCTATGGGCTGTTCCCAGGGACAGGGACTCTGTGTCTATGGGCTGTTCCCAGGGATGGGGACTCTGTGTCTACGGACTGTTCCCAGGGACGGGGACTCTGTGTCTATGGGCTGTTCCCAGGGACGGGGACTCTGTGTCTATGGGCTGTTCCCAGGGACGGGGACTCTGTGTCTACGGGCTGTTCCCAGGGACAGGGACTCTGTGTCCATGGGCTGTTCCCAGGGACGGGGACTCTGTGTCTATGGGCTGTTCCCAGGGACGGGGACTCTGTGTCTATGAACTGTTCTCAGGGACGGGGACTCTGTGTCCATGGGCTGTTCCCAGGGACAGGGACTCTGTGTCTATGGGCTGTTCCCAGGGACGGGGACTCTGTGTCTATGGGCTGTTCCCAGGGACGGGGACTCTGTGTCTACGGGCTGTTCCCAGGGACGGGGACTCTGTGTCTACGGGTTGTTCCCAGGGACGGGGACTCTGTGTCTACGGGCTGTTCCCAGGGACGGGACTCTGTGTCTACGGGCTGTTCCCAGGGACGGGGACTCTGTGTCGACGGGCTGTTCCCAGGGACGGGGACTCTATGGGCTGTTCCCAGGGACGGGGACTCTGCGTCTACGGGCTGTTCCCAGGGACGGGGACTCTGTGTCTACGGGCTGTTCCCAGGGACGGGGACTCTGTGTCTATGGGCTGTTCCCAGGGATGGGGACTCTGTGTCCATGGGCTGTTCCCAGGGACAGGGACTCTGTGTCTATGGGCTGTTGCCAGGGACGGGGACTCTGTGTCTAAGGGCTGTTCCCAGGGACAGGGACTCTGTGTCTAAGGGTTGTTCCCAGGGACGGGGACTCTGTGTCTACGGGCTGTTCCCAGGGACGGGGACTCTGTGTCTACGGGCTGTTCCCAGGGACCGGGACTCTGTGTCTATGGGCTGTTCCCAGGGACGGGACTCTGTGTCTACAGGCTGTTCCGAGGGACGGGGACTCTGTGTCTACGGGCTGTTCCGGGGGACGGGGACTCTGTGTCTATGAGCTGTTTCCAGGGACGGGGACTCTGTGTCTATGAGCTGTTTCCAGGGACGGGGACTCTGTGTCTATGGGCTGTTCCCAGGGACAGGGACTCTGTGTCTATGAGCTGTTCCCAGGGACAGGGACTCTGTGTCTACAGGCTGTTCCCAGGGACAGGGACTCTGTGTCTACAGGCTGTTCCCAGGGACAGGGACTCTGTGTCTACGGGCTGTTCCCAGGGACCGGGACTCTGTGTCTATGGGCTGTTCCCAGGGACGGGACTCTGTGTCTACGGGCTGTTCCCAGGGACGGGGACTCTGTGTCTACGGGCTGTTCCCAGGGACCGGGACTCTGTGTCTACGGGCTGTTCCCAGGGACCGGGACTCTGTGTCTATGGGCTGTTCCCAGGGATGGGGACTCTGTGTCCATGGGCTGTTCCCAGGGACAGGGACTCTGTGTCTATGGGCTGTTGCCAGGGACGGGGACTCTGTGTCTAAGGGCTGTTCCCAGGGACAGGGACTCTGTGTCTAAGGGTTGTTCCCAGGGACGGGGACTCTGTGTCTACGGGCTGTTCCCAGGGACGGGGACTCTGTGTCTACGGGCTGTTCCCAGGGACCGGGACTCTGTGTCTATGGGCTGTTCCCAGGGACGGGACTCTGTGTCTACAGGCTGTTCCGAGGGACGGGGACTCTGTGTCTACGGGCTGTTCCGGGGGACGGGGACTCTGTGTCTATGAGCTGTTTCCAGGGACGGGGACTCTGTGTCTATGAGCTGTTTCCAGGGACGGGGACTCTGTGTCTATGGGCTGTTCCCAGGGACAGGGACTCTGTGTCTATGAGCTGTTCCCAGGGACAGGGACTCTGTGTCTACAGGCTGTTCCCAGGGACAGGGACTCTGTGTCTACAGGCTGTTCCCAGGGACAGGGACTCTGTGTCTACGGGCTGTTCCCAGGGACCGGGACTCTGTGTCTATGGGCTGTTCCCAGGGACGGGACTCTGTGTCTACGGGCTGTTCCCAGGGACGGGGACTCTGTGTCTACGGGCTGTTCCCAGGGACCGGGACTCTGTGTCTATGGGCTGTTCCCAGGGACGGGGACTCTGTGTCTATGGGCTGTTCCCAGGGACGGGGACTCTGTGTCTATGAGCTGTTCTCAGGGACAGGGACTCTGTGTCTATGGGCTGTTCCCAGGGACGGGGACTCTGTGTCTATGGGCTGTTCCCAGGGACGGGGACTCTGTGTCTATGGGCTGTTCCCAGGGACGGGGACTCTGTGTCTATGGGCTGTTCCCAGGGACGGGGACTCTGTGTCTACGGGCTGTTCCCAGGGACGGGGACTCTGTGTCTACGGGCTGTTCCCAGGGACGGGGACTCTGTGTCTACGGGCTGTTCCCAGGGACGGGGACTCTGTGTCCATGGGCTGTTCCCAGGGACGGGGACTCTGTGTCTATGGGCTGTTCCCAGGGACGGGGACTCTGTGTCTACGGGCTGTTCCCAGGGACCGGGACTCTGTGTCTACGGGCTGTTCCCAGGGACGGGGACTCTGTGTCTATGGGCTGTTCCCAGGGACAGGGACTCTGTGTCTATGGGCTGTTCCCAGGGACGGGGACTCTGTGTCTACAGGCTGTTCCGAGGGACGGGGACTCTGTGTCTATGAGCTGTTCCCAGGGACAGGGACTCTGTGTCTCGGGGCTGTTCCCAGGGACGGGGACTCTGTGTCTCGGGGCTGTTCCCAGGGACGGGGGCTCTGTGTCTAAGGGCTGTTCCCAGGGACCGGGACTCTGTGTCTATGGGCTGTTCCCAGGGACGGGGACTCTGTGTCTATGGGCTGTTCCCAGGGACGGGGACTCTGTGTCTATGGGCTGTTCCCAGGGACTGGGACTCTGTGTCTATGGGCTGTTCCCAGGGACAGGGACTCTGTGTCTATGGGCTGTTCCCAGGGATGGGGACTCTGTGTCTACGGACTGTTCCCAGGGACGGGGACTCTGTGTCTATGGGCTGTTCCCAGGGACGGGGACTCTGTGTCTATGGGCTGTTCCCAGGGACGGGGACTCTGTGTCTACGGGCTGTTCCCAGGGACAGGGACTCTGTGTCCATGGGCTGTTCCCAGGGACGGGGACTCTGTGTCTATGGGCTGTTCCCAGGGACGGGGACTCTGTGTCTATGAACTGTTCTCAGGGACGGGGACTCTGTGTCCATGGGCTGTTCCCAGGGACAGGGACTCTGTGTCTATGGGCTGTTCCCAGGGACGGGGACTCTGTGTCTATGGGCTGTTCCCAGGGACGGGGACTCTGTGTCTACGGGCTGTTCCCAGGGACGGGGACTCTGTGTCTACGGGTTGTTCCCAGGGACGGGGACTCTGTGTCTACGGGCTGTTCCCAGGGACGGGACTCTGTGTCTACGGGCTGTTCCCAGGGACGGGGACTCTGTGTCTACGGGCTGTTCCCAGGGACGGGGACTCTGTGTCGACGGGCTGTTCCCAGGGACGGGGACTCTATGGGCTGTTCCCAGGGACGGGGACTCTGCGTCTACGGGCTGTTCCCAGGGACGGGGACTCTGTGTCTACGGGCTGTTCCCAGGGACGGGGACTCTGTGTCTATGGGCTGTTCCCAGGGATGGGGACTCTGTGTCCATGGGCTGTTCCCAGGGACAGGGACTCTGTGTCTATGGGCTGTTGCCAGGGACGGGGACTCTGTGTCTAAGGGCTGTTCCCAGGGACAGGGACTCTGTGTCTAAGGGTTGTTCCCAGGGACGGGGACTCTGTGTCTACGGGCTGTTCCCAGGGACGGGGACTCTGTGTCTACGGGCTGTTCCCAGGGACCGGGACTCTGTGTCTATGGGCTGTTCCCAGGGACGGGACTCTGTGTCTACAGGCTGTTCCGAGGGACGGGGACTCTGTGTCTACGGGCTGTTCCGGGGGACGGGGACTCTGTGTCTACAGGCTGTTCCCAGGGACAGGGACTCTGTGTCTACGGGCTGTTCCCAGGGACCGGGACTCTGTGTCTATGGGCTGTTCCCAGGGACGGGACTCTGTGTCTACGGGCTGTTCCCAGGGACGGGGACTCTGTGTCTACGGGCTGTTCCCAGGGACCGGGACTCTGTGTCTATGGGCTGTTCCCAGGGACGGGGACTCTGTGTCTATGGACTGTTCCCAGGGACGGGGACTCTGTGTCTATGAGCTGTTCTCAGGGACAGGGACTCTGTGTCTATGGGCTGTTCCCAGGGACGGGGACTCTGTGTCTATGGGCTGTTCCCAGGGACGGGGACTCTGTGTCTATGGGCTGTTCCCAGGGACGGGGACTCTGTGTCTATGGGCTGTTCCCAGGGACGGGGACTCTGTGTCTACGGGCTGTTCCCAGGGACGGGGACTCTGTGTCTACGGGCTGTTCCCAGGGACGGGGACTCTGTGTCTACGGGCTGTTCCCAGGGACGGGGACTCTGTGTCCATGGGCTGTTCCCAGGGACGGGGACTCTGTGTCTATGGGCTGTTGCCAGGGACGGGGACTCTGTGTCTAAGGGCTGTTCCCAGGGACAGGGACTCTGTGTCTAAGGGTTGTTCCCAGGGACAGGGACTCTGTGTCTAAGGGCTGTTCCCAGGGACAGGGACTCTGTGTCTATGGGCTGTTCCCAGGGACGGGGACTCTGTGTCTACAGGCTGTTCCGAGGGACGGGGACTCTGTGTCTACGGGCTGTTCCGGGGGACGGGGACTCTGTGTCTATGAGCTATTCCCAGGGACGGGGACTCTGTGTCTATGGGCTGTTCCGGGGGACGGGGACTCTGTGTCTATGGGCTGTTCCGGGGGACGGGGACTCTGTGTCTATGGGCTGTTCCCAGGGACGGGGACTCTGTGTCTGTGAGCTGTTCCCAGGGATGGGGACTCTGTGTCTACAGGCTGTTCCCAGGGACAGGGACTCTGTGTCTATGGGCTGTTCCCAGGGACGGGACTCTGTGTCTAAGGGCTGTTCCCAGGGACGGGACTCTGTGTCTATGGGCTGTTCCCAGGGACAGGGACTCTGTGTCTATGGGCTGTTCCCAGGGACGGGACTCTGTGTCTATGGGCTGTTCCCAGGGACGGGACTCTGTGTCTAAGGGCTGTTCCCAGGGACAAGGACTCTGTGTCTACAGGCTGTTCCCAGGGACGGGGACTCTGTGTCTATGGGCTGTTCCCAGGGACGGGGACTCTGTGTCTACGGGCTGTTCCCAGGGACGGGGACTCTGTGTCTATGGGCTGTTCCCAGGGACGGGGACTCTGTGTCTACGGGCTGTTCCCAGGGACGGGGACTCTCTCACACATCACAATCTCACACACACAATCACTCTCACTCTCACACTCTCTCACACACTTACTCACACGCACACACACGCACTCACTCTCACACACACTCACTTTCACACACACTCTCACACACTCACACACACTCACACAAGAACACACACACACAGACTCACACACACTTCACACACACGCACAGAGACTCTCACTTTCACACTCACTCTCACCCCCACACTCACACAGACTAAACCCCCACACTCACACACACTAACCCCCACACTCACTCACACTAACCCACACTCTCACACACACTAACCCCTACACTCACTCACACTAACGCCCACACTCACACACACTAACCCCCCACACTCACACACACTAACCCCCACACTCTCTCACACACTAACCCCCACACTCTCACACACTAACCCCCACACTCACACACACTAACCCCCACACTCTCACGCACTAACCCCCACACTCACACACACTAACCCCCACACTCACACACACTAACCCCCACGCACACTAACCCCCACACTCACACACACTAACCCCCACACTCACGCACACTAACCCCCACACTCTCACACACTAACCCCCACGCACACTAACCCCCACACTCACACACACTAACCCCCACACTCACGCACACTAACCCCCACACTCTCACACACCGACCCCCACACTCACACACACTAGCCCCCACACTCACACACACTAACCCCCACGCACACTAACCCCCACACTCTCACGCACTAACCCCCACACTCACACACACTAACCCCCACACTCACACACACTAACCCCCACGCACACTAACCCCCACACTCACACACACTAACCCCCACACTCACGCACACTAACCCCCACACTCTCACACACCGACCCCCACACTCACACACACTAGCCCCCACACTCACGCACACTAACCCCCACACTCACGCACACTAACCCCCACACTCACGCACACTAACCCCCACACTCACGCACACTAACCCCCACACTCACGCACACTAACCCCCACACACATGCACACTAACCCCCACACTCTCACACTAACCCCCACACTCTCACACTAACCCCTACACTCACACACACTAAACCCACACACACACACACACACTAAACCCACTCACACACGAACCCCCACACTCACACACGAACCCCCACACTCACGCACACTAACCCCTACACTCACACACACTAACCCCCCACACACACACACACTAAACCCCCACACACACTAACCCCCACACTCACACACGAACCCCCACACTCACGCACACTAACCCCCACACTCACTCACACTAACCCCCACACTCACTCACACTAACCACTCACACTCACTAACCCCCACACTCACTCACACTAACCCCCACACTCACTCACACTAACACTCACACTCACTAACCCCCACACTCACACAAACGAACACCCACACTCACACACGCTAACCCCCACACTCACACACACTAACCCCCACACTCTCACACACTAACCCCCACACTCACTCACACTAACCCCCACACTCACACACACTAACCCCCACACTCACACACACTAACCCCCACACTCACACACACTAACCCCCACATTCTAGCACACTAACCCCCACACTCACACACACTAACCCCCACATTCTAGCACACTAACTCCCACACTCACACACACTAGCCCCCACACTCACGCACACTAACCCCCACACTCACGCACACTAACCCCCACACTCACACACACTAGCCCCCACACTCACGCACACTAACCCCCACACTCACGCACACTAACCCCCACACTCACGCACACTAACCCCCACACACACGCACACTAACCCCCACGCTCACACACTAACCCCTACACTCTCGCACACTAACCCCCACACTCTCGCACACTAACCCCCACACTCTCGCACACTAACCCCCACACTCTCGCACACTAACCCCCACACTCTCGCACACTAACCCCCACACTCTCGCACACTAACCCCCACACTCTCGCACACTAACCCCCACACACACGCACACTAACCCCCACGCTCACACACTAACCCCTACACTCACACACACCGACCTCTACACTCACGCACACCGACCCCTACACTCACACACACCGACCTCTACACTCACGCACACCGACCCCTACACTCACGCACACTAACCCCCACACTCTCGCACACTAACTCGCACACTAACCCCCACACTCACACACACTAACCCCCACACTCTCACACACTAACCCCCACACTCACACACACTAACCCCCACACTCTCGCACACTAACCCCCACACTCACACACACTAACCCCCACACTCTCACACACTAACCCCCACACTCACACACACTAACGCCCACACTCACACACACTAACCCCCACACTCACACACACTAACCCCCACACTCACACACACTAACCCCCACACTCACACACTAACCCCCACACTCACACACACTAACCCCCACACTCACGCACACTAACCCCCACACTCACACACACTAACACCCACACTCACACACACTAACCCCCACACTCACACACTAACCCCCACACTCACACACACTAACCCCCACACTCACACACACTAACCCCCACACTCACACACACTAACCCCCACACTCACACACACTAACCCCCACACTCACACACACTAACCCCCACACTCACACACACTAACCCCCACACTCACACACACTAACCCCCACACTCACACACACTAACCCCCACACTCACACACACTAACCCCCACACTCACACACTAACCCCCTCACTAACGCACACTAACCCCCACACTCACTCACACTAACCCCCACACTCACTCACAATAACCCACACTCTCACACACACTAACCCCCACACTCGCACACACAAACCCCCACACTCACACACACTAACCCCCACACTCACACACACTAACCCCCACACTCACACACACTAACCCCCACACTCACGCACACTAACCCCCACACTCACGCACACTAACCCCCACACTCACGCACACTAACCCCCACACGCACGCACACTAACCCCCACACGCACTCACACTAACCCCCACACTCACTCACAATAACCCACAATAACCCACACTCTCACACACACTAACCCCCACACTCGCACACACTAATCCCCACGCACACTAACCCCCACACTCACACACACTAACCCCCACACTCTCACACACTAACCCCCACACTCACACTCACTAACCCCCACACTCACACACACTAACCCCCACACTCACACACACTAACCCCCACACACTCACACACTAACCCACACTCTCACACACACTAACCCCCACACTCACACACACTAACCCCCACACTCACACACACTAACCCCCACACTCACACACTAACCGCCACACTCACGCACACTAACCCCCACACTCACTCACACTAACCCCCACACTCACTCACAATAACCCACACTCTCACACACACTAACCCCCACACTCGCACACACTAATCCCCACGCACACTAACCCCCACACTCACACACACTAACCCCCACACTCTCACACACTAACCCCCACACTCTCACACACTAACCCCCACAGTCACACACACTAACCCCCACACTCTCACACATTAAGCCCCACACTCGCACACACTAACCCCCACACTCTCACACACTAACCCCCACACTCTCACACACTAACCCCCACACTCTCACACACTAACCCCCACACTCTCGCACACTAACCCCCACACTCTCGCACACTAACCCCCACACTCACACACACTAACCCCCACACTCTCACACACTAACCCCCACACTCTCACACACTAACCCCCACACTCTCACACACTAACCCCCACACACACTAACCCCCACGCTCACGCACACTAACCCCCACACTCACGCACACTAACCCCCACACTCTCACACACGAACCCCCACACACACTAACCCCCACGCACACTAACCCCCACACTCACACACACTAACCCCCACACACTCACACACTAACCCCCACACTCTCACACTCTAACCCCCACACACACTAACCCCCACGCACACTAACCCCCACACTCACACACACTAACCCCCACACTCACACACACTAACCCCCACATTCTAGCACACTAACCCCCACACTCACACACACTAGCCCCCACACTCACGCACACTAACCCCCACAGTCACGCACACTAACCCCCACACTCACGCACACTACCCCCACACTCACGCACACTAACCCCCACACTCACGCACACTAACCCCCACACACACGCACACTAACCCCCACACTCACACACTAACCCCCACACACACGCACACTAACCCCCACACACACGAACCCCCACACTCACGCACACTAACGCCCACACTCACGCACACTACCCCCACACTCACGCACACTAACCCCCACACACACGCACATGAACCCCCACACTCACGCACACGAACCCCCACACTCACGCACACTAACACTCACGCACACTAACACTCACGCACACTAACCCCCACACTCACGCACACTAACCCCCACACACACACACTAACCCCCACACTCACACACACTAACCCCCCCACACACACACACACTAACCCCCACACTCACTCACACTAACCACTCACACTCACTAACCCCCACACACACACACACTAACCCCCCCACACACACTAACCCCCACACTCACACAAGAACCCCCACACTCACGCACACTAACCCCCACACTCACACACACTAACCCCCACACTCACGCACACTAACCCCCACACTCACGCACACTAACCCCCACACACACGCACACTAACCCCCACACTCACGCACATTAACCCCCACACTCACGCACACTAACCCCCACACTCACACACGCTAACCCCCACACTCTCACACGCTAACCCCCACACACACGCACACTAACCCCTACACTGACACACACTAACCCCCACACACACACTAACACCCACACTCACACACGCTAACCCCCACACTCTCACACGCTAACCCCCACACACACACGCTAACCCTCCCACACATACGCTAAACCCCACACTCACACACTCTATCCCCTACACTCACACACGCTAACCCCCACACTCACACACGCTAACCCCCACACTCACACACGCTAACCCCCCCACACACACACGCTAACCCCCCCACACACACAAACTCACCCCCACGCACACTCACCCCCACGCGCACACACCCCCACGCGCACTCACCCCCACGCGCACTCACCCCCACGCACACTCACCCCCACGCACACTCACCCCCACGCACACTCACCCCCACGCACACTCACCCCCACGCACACTCACCCCCACGCACGCTCACCCCCACGCACGCTCTCTCGCCCGCACGCGCTCTCTCGCCCGCACGCGCTCTCTCGCCCGCACGCGCTCTCTCGCCCGCACGCGCTCTCTCGCCCGCACGCGCTCTCTCGCCCGCACGCGCTCTCTCGCCCGCACGCGCTCTCTCGCCCGCACGCGCTCTCTCGCCCGCACGCGCTCTCTCGCCCGCACGCGCTCTCTCGCCCGCCCGCGCGCTCTCTCGCTCGCCCGCCCGCGCGCTCTCTCGCTCGCCCGCCCGCGCGCTCTCTCGCTCGCCCGCCCGCGCGCTCTCTCGCTCGCCCGCCCGCGCGCGCTCTCGCTCGCCCGCCCGCGCGCGCTCTCGCTCGCCCGCCCGCGCGCGCTCTCGCTCGCCCGCCCGCGCGCTCTCTCGCTCGCCCGCCCGCGCGCTCTCTCGCTCGCCCGCCCGCGCGCTCTCTCGCTCGCCCGCCCGCGCGCTCTCTCGCTCGCCCGCCCGCGCGCTCTCTCGCTCGCCCGCCCGCGCGCTCTCTCGCTCGCCCGCCCGCGCGCTCTCTCGCTCGCCCGCCCGCGCGCTCTCTCGCTCGCCCGCCCGCGCGCTCTCTCGCTCGCCCGCCCGCGCGCTCTCTCGCTCGCCCGCCCGCGCGCTCTCTCGCTCGCCCGCCGCGCGCTCTCTCGCTCGCCCGCCCGCGCGCTCTCTCGCTCGCCCGCCCGCGCGCTCTCTCGCTCGCTCGCCCGCCCGCGCGCTCTCTCGCTCGCCCGCCCGCGCGCTCTCTCGCTCGCCCGCCCGCGCGCTCTCTCGCTCGCCCGCCCGCGCGCTCTCTCGCTCGCCCGCCCGCGCGCTCTCTCGCTCGCCCGCCCGCGCGCTCTCTCGCTCGCCCGCCCGCGCGCTCTCTCGCTCGCCCGCCCGCGCGCTCTCTCGCTCGCCCGCCCGCGCGCTCTCTCGCTCGCCCGCCCGCGCGCTCTCTCGCTCGCCCGCCCGCGCGCTCTCTCGCTCGCCCGCCCGCGCGCTCTCTCGCTCGCCCGCCCGCGCGCTCTCTCGCTCGCCCGCCCGCGCGCTCTCTCGCTCGCCCGCCCGCGCGCTCTCTCGCTCGCCCGCCCGCGCGCTCTCTCGCTCGCCCGCCCGCGCGCTCTCTCGCTCGCCCGCCCGCGCGCTCTCTCGCTCGCCCGCCCGCGCGCTCTCTCGCTCGCCCGCCCGCGCGCTCTCTCGCTCGCCCGCCCGCGCGCTCTCTCGCTCGCCCGCCCGCGCGCTCTCTCGCTCGCCCGCCCGCGCGCTCTCTCGCTCGCCCGCCCGCGCGCTCTCTCGCTCGCCCGCCCGCGCGCTCTCTCGCTCGCCCGCCCGCGCGCTCTCTCGCTCGCCCGCCCGCGCGCTCTCTCGCTCGCCCGCCCGCGCGCTCTCTCGCTCGCCCGCCCGCGCGCTCTCTCGCTCGCCCGCCCGCGCGCTCTCTCGCTCGCCCGCCCGCGCGCTCTCTCGCTCGCCCGCCCGCGCGCTCTCTCGCTCGCCCGCCCGCGCGCTCTCTCGCTCGCCCGCCCGCGCGCTCTCTCGCTCGCCCGCCCGCGCGCTCTCTCGCTCGCCCGCCCGCGCGCTCTCTCGCTCGCCCGCCCGCGCGCTCTCTCGCTCGCCCGCCCGCGCGCTCTCTCGCTCGCCCGCCCGCGCGCTCTCTCGCTCGCCCGCCCGCGCGCTCGCTCGCTCGCCCGCCCGCGCGCTCTCTCGCTCGCCCGCCCGCGCGCTCGCTCGCTCGCCCGCCCGCGCGCTCTCTCGCTCGCCCGCCCGCGCGCTCTCTCGCTCGCCCGCCCGCGCGCTCTCTCGCTCGCCCGCCCGCGCGCTCTCTCGCTCGCCCGCCCGCGCGCTCTCTCGCTTCGCCCGCCCGCGCGCTCTCTCGCTCGCCCGCCCGCGCGCTCTCT
>NW_027594286.1:17500-19575 GCF_964213995.1 Mustelus asterias | reverse complement strand
TGTGCGTAACCCTCTCTGTGTGCCTGTCTGTCCATCTGTCTGTCTGTCTCAGTGTGTGTGTGTGTCTCTCTCTCTCCCTCTCTGTGTGTCTGTCTCTGTGTGTGTGTGTGCGCATCCCTCTCTGTGTGCCTGTCTGTACATCTGTCTGTCTCAGTGTGTGTGTCTCTTTCTCTCTCTGTGTGTCTGTCTCTGTGTGTGTGTCTGTCTCTTTCTCTCTATCTGTCACCCCATCTGCCTGTCTCTCTGACTGTCTTTCCATCTGTGTGTGTGTCCGTCCCCCTCTGTCTCCGTCAGTCTCTGTCTCTCTCTCCCTCTCTCCCTGTGTCTGTCAGTCTTCCTGTGTGTCTCAGTGTGTGTGTGTGTGTGTCTCTCTGTGTGTCTGTCTGTCTCTCTCCCTGTGCCTGTCAGTCTTCCTGTGTGTCTCAGTGTGTGTGTCTCTGTGTGTGTGTGTCTGCCTCTATCTCTCTCTGTCTGTGTGTCTCTATCTCTCTCTGTCTGTGTGTCTCTATTTCTCTGTGTCTGTGTGTCTCTCCCTCCCTCCCTCCCTCGCTGTCCCTGATGAAGGAGCGCCGCAGTCAGTGTAAAGCTCCAGTGTCGACAGTGATGCGGTGGAAATTGGTTCTGGTGGGTGATGTCCAATGCGGGAAGACAGCAATGCTGCAAGTACTAACCAAGGATTGTTACCCCGAGGTAGGTCACAACCGTCACACAGCAGCTGAGAGCCTGCTCCCCACCCCTTCCCCCTTAATCTGTATCTCCCCTTCCTCCCCCCTCTCTCTCTGCATCTCCCCTTCCTCCCCCCTCTCTCTCTCTCTCTGTATCTCCCCTTCCTCCCTCTCTCTCTCTCTGTATCTCCCCTTCCTCCCTCTCTCTCTCTCTCTGTATCTCCCCTTCCTCCCTCTCTCTCTCTCTCTGTATCTCCCCTTCCTCCCTCTCTCTCTGCATCTCCCTCTCTCTCCTTCTCTCTCTTTCTCCTTCTCTCTCTCTCTCCATCTCCCCCCCTCTCTCTCTCCTTTTCCCCCTCTCTCGTTCCTTTCCCCCTCCCTCCTTTTCTCTCCGTCTCCCGCTCTCTCTCTCCGTCTCCCGTTCTCTCTCTCCGTCTCCCGCTCTCTCTCTCTCTCCGTCTCCCGCGTTCTCTCTCTCCGTCTCCCGCTCTCTCTCACTCTCCGTCTCCCGCTCTCTCTCTCCGTCTCCCACTCTCTCTCTCCGTCTCCCGCTCTCTCTCTCCGTCTCCCGCTCTCTCTCTCCGTCTCCCGCTCTCTCTCTCCGTCTCCCGCTCTCTCTCTGTCTCCCGCTCTCTCTCTGTCTCCCGCTCTCTCTCCGTCTCCCGCTCTCTCTCCGTCACCCGCTCTCTCTCTCCGTCACCCGCTCTCTCTCTCCGTCACCCGCTCTCTCTCTCCGTCACCCGCTCTCTCTCTCCGTCACCCGCTCTCTCTCTCCGTCACCCGCTCTCTCTCTCCGTCACCCGCTCTCTCTCTCCGTCACCCGCTCTCTCTCTCCGTCACCCGCTCTCTCTCTCCGTCACCCGCTCTCTCTCTCCGTCACCCGCTCTCTCTCTCCGTCACCCGCTCTCTCTCTCCGTCACCCGCTCTCTCTCTCCGTCACCCGCTCTCTCTCTCCGTCACCCGCTCTCTCTCTCCGTCACCCGCTCTCTCTCTCCGTCACCCGCTCTCTCTCTCCGTCACCCGCTCTCTCTCTCCGTCACCCGCTCTCTCTCTCCGTCACCCGCTCTCTCTCTCCGTCACCCGCTCTCTCTCTCCGTCACCCGCTCTCTCTCTCCGTCACCCGCTCTCTCTCTCCGTCACCCGCTCTCTCTCTCCGTCACCCGCTCTCTCTCTCCGTCACCCGCTCTCTCTCTCCGTCACCCGCTCTCTCTCTCCGTCACCCGCTCTCTCTCTCCGTCACCCGCTCTCTCTCTCCGTCTCCCGCTCTCTCCGTCTCCCGCTCTCTCTCTCTCCGTCTCCCGCTCTCTCTCTCTCCGTCTCCCGCTCTCTCTCTCTCCGTCACCCGCTCTCTCTCTCTCCGTCACCCGCTCTCTCTCTCTCTCTGTCTCCCGCTCTCTCTCCATCACCCGC
>NW_027594286.1:0-15000 GCF_964213995.1 Mustelus asterias | reverse complement strand
CCGACCCTCCCACAGTGCGGAGCTCCCTCAGCACTGACCCTCACTCAGTGCGGCGCTCCCTCAGCACTGACCCTCCCACAGTGCGGCGCTCCCTCACCACTGATCCTCCCACAGTGCGGCGCTCCCTCAGCACTGACCCTCCCACAGTGCCGCGCTCCCTCAGCACTGACCTTCCCACAGTGCGGCGCTCCCTCAGCACTGACCCTCCCACAGTGCGGCGCTCCCTCAGCACTGACCCTCCCACAGTGCGGAGCTCCCTCAGCACTGACCCTCACTCAGTGCGGCGCTCCCTCAGCACCGACCCTCCCACAGTGCGGAGCTCCCTCAGCACTGACCCTCACTCAGTGCGGCGCTCCCTCAGCACTGACCCTCCCACAGTGCGGCGCTCCCTCACCACTGATCCTCCCACAGTGCGGCGCTCCCTCAGCACTGACCCTCCCACAGTGCAGCGCTCCCTCAGCACTGACCTTCCCACAGAGCAGCGCTCCCTCAGCACTGACCCTCCCACAGTGCGGCGCTCCCTCAGCACTGACCCTCCCACAGTGCGGCGCTCCCTCAGCACTGACCCTCCCACAGTGCGGCGCTCCCTCAGCACTGACCCTCCCACAGTGCGGCGCTCCCTCAGCGCTGACCCTCCCACAGAGCAGCGCTACCTCAGCACCGACCCTCCCACAGTGCGGCGCTCCCTCAACGCTGACCCTCCCACAGTGCGGCGCTCCCTCAGCACTGACCCTCCCACAGTGCGGCGCTCCCTCAGCACCGACCCTCCCACAGTGCGGCGCTCCCTCAGCACTGACCCTCCCACAGTGCGGCGCTCCCTCAGCACTGACCCTCCCACAGTGCGGCACTCCCTCTGCACTGACCCTCCCACAGAGCAGCGCTCCCTCAGCACTGAACCTCCCACAGTGTGGCACTCCCTCAACACTGACCCTCCCACAGTGCGGCACTCCCTCTGCACTGACCCTCCCACAGAGCAGCGCTCCCTCAGCACTGACCCTCCCACAGAGCAGCGCTCCCTCAGCACCGACCCTCCCACAGTGCGGCGCTCCCTCAGCACCGACCCTCCCACAGTGCGGCGCTCCCTCAGCACTGACCCTCCCACAGTGCGGCGCTCCCTCAGCACTGACCCTCCCACAGTGCGGCGCTCCCTCAGCACTGACCCTCCCACAGTGCGGCGCTCCCTCAGCACTGACCCTCCCACAGTGCGGCGCTCCCTCAGCACTGACCCTCCCACAGTGCGGCGCTCCCTCAGCACCGACCCTCCCACAGTGCGGCGCTCCCTCAGCACTGACCCTCCCACAGTGCGGCGCTCCCTCAGCACTGACCCTCCCACAGTGCGGCGCTCCCTCAGCACTGACCCTCCCACAGTGCGGAGCTCCCTCGGCACTGACCCTCCCACAGTGCGGCGCTCCCTCAGCAGTGACCCTCCCACAGTGCGGCGCTCCCTCAGCACTGACCCTCCCACAGTGCGGCGCACCCTCAGCACTGACCCTCCCACAGTGCGGTGCTCCCTCAGCACTGACCCTCCCACAGTGCGGCGCTCCCTCAGCACTGACCCTCCCACAGTGCGGCGCTCCCTCAGCACTGACCCTCCCACAGTGCGGTGCTCCCTCAGCACTGACCCTCCCACAGTGCGGCGCTCCCTCAGCACTGACCCTCCCACAGTGCGGCGCTCCCTCAGCACTGACCCTCCCCACAGTGCGGCGCTCCCTCAGCACTGACCCTCCCACAGTGCGGAGCTCCCTCGGCACTGACCCTCCCACAGTGCGGCGCTCCCTCAGCAGTGACACACTGAGCATTTTGTCGGTCAGTATAGAGGGAGCTTTACTCTGTATCTAACCCCGTGCTGTACCTGTCCTGGGAGTGTTTGATGGGGGACAGTGTAGAGGGAGCTTTACTCTGTATCTAACCCCGTGCTGTACCTGTCCTGGGAGTGTTTGATGGGGGGACAGTGTAGAGGGAGCTTTACTCTGTATCTAACCCCGTGCTGTACCTGTCCTGGGAGTGTTTGATGGGGGACAGTGTAGAGGGAGCTTTACTCTGTATCTAACCCCGTGCTGTACCTGTCCTGGGAGTGTTTGATGGGGGACAGTGGAGAGGGAGCTTTACATAAGAACATAAGAACATAAGAAATAGGAGCAGGAGTAGGCCGTCTAGCCCCTCGAGCCTGCCCCGCCATTCAATAAGATCATGGCTGATCTGACGTGGATCAGTACCACTTACCCGCCTGATCCCCATAACCCCTAATTCCCTTACCGATCAGGAATCCATCCATCCGCGCTTTAAACATATTCAGCGAGGTAGCCTCCACCACCTCAGTGGGCAGAGAATTCCAGAGATTCACCACCCTCTGGGAGAAGAAGTTCCTCCTCAACTCTGTCTTAAACCGACCCCCCTTTATTTTGAGGCTGTGCCCTCTAGTTTTAACTTCCTTACTAAGTGGAAAGAATCTCTCCGCCTCCACCCTATCCAGCCCCCGCATTATCTTATAAGTCTCCATAAGATCCCCCCTCATCCTTCTAAACTCCAACGCGTACAAACCCAATCTCCTCAGCCTCTCCTCATAATCCAAACCCCTCATCTCCGGTATCAACCTGGTGAACCTTCTCTGCACTCCCTCCAATGCCAATATATCCTTCCGCAAATAAGGGGACCAATACTGCACACAGTATTCCAGCTGCGGCCTCACCAATGCCCTGTACAGGTGCATCAAGACATCCCTGCTTTTATATTCTATCCCCCTCGCAATATAGGCCAACATCCCATTTGCCTTCTTGATCACCTGTTGTACCTGCAGACTGGGCTTTTGCGTCTCATGCACAAGGACCCCCAGGTCCCTTTGCACGGTAGCATGTTTTAATTTATTTCCATTGAGATAATAATCCCATTTGTTATTATTTCCTCCAAAGTGTATAACCTCGCATTTCTCAACGTTATACTCCATTTGCCATATCCTCGCCCACTCACTCAGCCTGTCCAAATCTCTCTGCAGATCTTCTCCGTCCTCCACACGATTCACTTTTCCACTTATCTTTGTGTCGTCTGCGAACTTTGTTACCCTCCACTCAGTCCCCTCCTCCAGATCATCTATATAAATGGTAAACAGTTGCGGCCCGAGTACCGATCCCTGCGGCACGCCACTAGTTACCTTCCTCCAACCGGAAAAACACCCATTTATTCCGACTCTTTGCTTCCTGTCGGATAGCCAGTCCCCAATCCACTTTAACACACTACCCCCAACTCCGTGTGCCCTAATCTTCTTCAGCAGCCTTTTATGGGGCACCTTATCAAACGCCTTTTGGAAATCCAAAAACACCGCATCCACCGGTTCTCCTCCATCAACCGCCCTAGTCACATCTTCATAAAAATCCAACATGTTCGTCAAGCACGACTTTCCCCTCATGAATCCATGCTGCGTCTGATTGATCGAACCATTTCTATCCAGATGCCCTGCTATCTCCTCTTTAATAATGGATTCCAGCATTTTCCCTACTACAGACGTTAAGCTGACCGGCCTATAGTTACCCGCCTTTTGTCTCCTTCCTTTTTTAAACTTTACTCTGTATCTCACCCCGTGCTGTACCTGTCCTGGGAGTGTTTGATGGGGGACAGTGTAGAGGGAGCTTTACTCTGTATCTAACCCCGTGCTGTACCTGTCCTGGATGTGTTTGATGGGGGACAGTGTAGAGGGAGCTTTATTCTGTATCTCACCCCGTGCTGTACCTGTCCTGGGAGTGTTTGATGGGGGACAGTGTAGAGGGAGCTTTATTCTGTATCTAACCCCGTGCTGTACCTGTCCTGGAAGTGTTGGATGGGGGACTGTGTAGAGTGAGCTTTACTCTGTATCTAACCCCGTGCTGTACCTGTCCTGGGAGTGTTTGATGGGGGACAGTGTAGAGGGAGCTTTATTCTGTATCTAACCCCGTGCTGTACCTGTCCTGGGAGTGTTTGATGGGGGAAAATGTCGAGGGAGCTTTACTCTGTATCTAACCCCGTGCTGTACCTGTCCTGGGAGTGTTTGATGGGGGGACAGTGTAGAGGGAGCTTTACTCTGTATCTAACCCCGTGCTGTACCTGTCCTGGGAGTGTTTGATGGGGGAAAGTGTCGAGGGAGCTTTACTCTGTATCTAACCCCGTGCTGTACCTGTCCTGGGAGTGTTTGATGGGGACAGTGTAGAGGGAGCTTTACTCTGTGTCAAATCCCGTGCTGTACCTGTCCTGGGAGTGTTTGATGGGGACAGTGTAGAGGGAGCTTTACTCTGTATCTAACCCCGTGCTGTACCTGTCCTGGGAGTGTTTGATGGGGGACAGTGCAGAGGGAGCTTTACTCTGTATCTAACCCCGTGCTGTACGTGTCCTGGGAGTGTTTGATGGGGGACAGTGCAGAGGGAGCTCTCCTCTGTATCTAACCCCGTGCTGTACCTGTCCTGGGAGTGTTTGATGGGAGTCATGATGTGGAGATGCCGGTGTTGAACTGGGGTAAACACAGTAAGAAGTTTAACAACACCAGGTTAAAGTCCAACAGGTTTATTTGGTAGCAAACGCCACACAAGCTTTCGGAGCCTTAAGCTCCTTCTTCAGGTGAGTGGGAGTTGTGTTTATTAACAGGGCTTATAAAGACACAGACTTAATTTACATGAATAATGGTTGGAATGCGAATACTTACAACTAATCAAGTCTTTAAGAAACAATGTGAGTGGAGAGAGCATCAACACAGGTTAAAGAGATGTGTATTGTCTCCAGACAAGACAGCCAGTGAAACTCTGCAGGTCCACGCAACTGTGGGGGTTACAGATAGTGTGACATGAACCCAATATCCCGGTTGAGGCCGTCCTCGTGTGTGCGGAACTTGGCTATCAGTTTCTGCTCAGCGACTCTGCGCTGTCGTGTGTCGCGAAGGCCGCCTTGGAGAACGCTTACCCGAAGATCAGAGGCTGAATGCCCGTGACCGCTGAAGTGCTCCCCAACAGGAAGAGAACAGTCTTGCCTGGTGATTGTCGAGCGGTGTTCATTCATCCGTTGTCGCAGCGTCTGCATGGTTTCCCCAATGTACCATGCCTCGGGACATCCTTTCCTGCAGCATATCAGGTAGACAACGTTGGCCGAGTTGCAAGAGTAGGTACCGTGTACCTGGTGGATGGTGTTCTCACGTGAGATGATGGCATCTGTGTCGATGATCCGGCACGTCTTGCAGAGGTTGCTGTGGCAGGGTTGTGTGGTGTCGTGGTCACTGTTCTCCTGAAGGCTGGGTAGTTTGCTGCGGACAATGGTCTGTTTGAGGTTGCGCGGTTGTTTGAAGGCAAGAAGCCAAGGCCATCCCCACACCCCCACCTGATACGCTGCAGGAAAGGATGTCCCGAGGCATGGTACATTGGGGAGACCAGGCAGACGCTGCGACAACGGATGAATGAACACCGCTCGACAATCACCAGGCAAGAGTGTTCTCTTCCTGTTGGGGAGCACTTCAGCAGTCACGGGCATTCGGCCTCTGATCTCCGGGTAAGCGTTCTCCAAGGCGGCCTTCACAATAACGCAGAGTCGCTGAGCAGAGACTGATAGCCAAGTTCCGCACACACGAGGACGGCCTCAACCGGGATATTGGGTTCATGTCACACTATCTGTAACCTCCACACCTTGCCTGGACCTGCAGAGTCTCACTGGCTGTCTTGTCTGGAGACAATACACATCTCTTTAACCTGTGCTTAACCCTCTCTCCACTCACATTGTTTGTATCTTAAAGACTTGATTAGCTGTAAGTATTCGCATTCCAAACACTATTCATGTAAATTGAGTCTGTGTCTTTATACGCCCTTCTTGTGAACAGAATTCCCTCTCATCTGAAGAAGGAGCTTCAGGCTCCGAAAGCTTGTGTGGCTTTTGCACCCAAATAAACCTGTTGGACTTTAACCTGGTGTTGTTAAACTTCTTACTGTGTTTGATGAGGGACAGTGTAGAGGGAGCTTTACTCTGTATCTAACACCGTGCTGTCCCTGTCCTGGGAGTGTTTGATGGGGACATTGTAGAGGGAGCTTTACTCTGTATCTAACGCCGTGCTGTACCCGTCCTGGGAGTGTTTGACGGGGGACAGTGTAGAGGGAGCTTTACTCTGTACCTAACCCCGTGCTGTACCCGTCCTGGGAGTGTTTGACGGGGGACAGTGTAGAGGGAGCTTTACTCTGTATCTAACCCCGTGCTGTACCTGTCCTGGGTGTGTTTGATGGGGGGACAGTGTAGAGGGAGCTTTACTCTGTATCTAACCCCGTGCTGTACCTGTCGTGGAAGTGTTTGATGGGGGGACAGTGTAGAGGGAGCTTTACTCTGTATCTAACCCCGTGCTGTACCTGTCGTGGGAGTGTTTGATGGGGACAGTGTAGAGTGAGCTTTACTCTGTATCTAACCCCGTGCTGTACCTGTCCTGGGAGTGTTTGATGGGGACAGTGTAGAGGGAGCTTTACTCTGTATCTAACCCCGTGCTGTACCTGTCCTGGGAGTGTTTGATGGGGACAGTGTAGAGGGAGCTTTACTCTGTATCTAACCCCGTGCTGTACCTGTCCTGGGAGTGTTTGATGGGGGACAGTGTAGAGGGAGCTTTACTCTGTATCGAACCCCGTGCTGTACCTGTCCTGGGAGTGTTTGATGGGGACAGTGTAGAGGGAGCTTTACTCTGTATCTAACCCCGTGCTGTACCTGTCCTGGGAGTGTTTGATGGGGGATAGTGCTGAGGGAGCTTTACTCTGTATCTAACCCCTGTGCTGTTTATTGGTGTGTGAACTAACTCAGTTTTCCCCTCACAGACTTACGTTCCGACTGTTTTTGAGAATTATACAGCCAGTGTGGATCTTGAAGACCATCGAGTCGAACTCAGTCTCTGGGATACATCAGGTGGGAACCTTGGAACATGCAACTTGGTTTTGGGAGCTTTGATCCGCACAGGAACTGGCCATTCAGCCCCTCTGCTCTCTGCTGCTTTTCCTACTGCACCAAACCCCCCCCCTTCCTCCCCGCAGCTCCCCCCCCCTCCGTCACCTCCCCCCTTCCCCATCACCATGTATCTATTCCTCACTCCCTCGTGTCTTCATCCAGTTTTCTTCCCACCGCTCCCCTTCGACACATCAACAACATCCAGGGACAACGCAGCCTCCATCCTCCCTCCTCAATCGACACGCTAACCGCTCCTCCCCACCCCACCTTCGACATTCACTCCCTCCACCACCAACGCACAGTGGCAGCTGTGTGCACCAACTAATGGATGCCCCGCAGCGACTCGCCGAGGCTCCTTCGAACAGCACCTTCCAAACCCACCACCTCTACCCACCTAGAAGGACAAGGGGGTGAGTGGTGGGGAGGGGGGTAGCAGCAGACGCATGGGGAACACCACCACCTGCAAGTTCCCCCCACGAGACACACACACACGCGCACACACACACACACATAAACACCATCCCGACTTGGAAACATATCGGCCGTTCCTTCACTGCGGCTGGGGTCAAAATCCTGGAACTCCCTCCCTCACAGCGCCGTGGGTGTACCTACACCCCACACACACACGGGGACTGACTGATGTCCAATCACAATCCTGGAACTCCCTCCCTAACAGCACTGTGGGTGTACCTACACCACACTCACGGGGACTGACTGATGTCCAATCACAATTCTGGAACTCCCTCCCTAACAGCGCTGTGGGTGTACCTACACCACACACACGGGGACTGACTGATGTCCAATCACAAGCCTGGAACTCCCTCCCTAACAGCACTGTGGGTGTACCTACACCACACACACGCGGGGACTGACTGATGTCCAATCACAGTCCTGGAACTCCCTCCCCAACAGCGCTGTGGGTGTACCTACACCACACACACACGGGGACTGACTGATGTCCAATCACAGTCCTGGAACTCCCGCCCTAACAGCGCTGTGGGTGTATCTACACCACACACACACACGGGGACTGACTGATGTCCAATCACAATCCTGGAACTCCCTCCCTAACAGCGCTGTGGGTGTACCTACACCACACACTCACACACGGGGACTGACTGATGTCCCTGTTAGGGAGGGAGTTCCGAAACATTAGAAACACCTGACCTGCCCACCTAATCCCTCTCGCCAGCCCTTGGTCCATAGCCCGGAATGTTCCGACGCGCCAAGTGCTCATCCAGGTGCTTTTTAAAGGATGTGAGGCATCCCCCCCTCCACCACCCTCCCAGACAGCGCATTCCAGACCCTCACCACCCTCTGGGTAAAAAAGATTTTCCTCAAATCCTCCCCTCAACCTCCCACCCCCCTCACCTTGAACCTGTGTCCCCCTCGTGACTGACCCTTCAACTCAGGGGAACCGCTGATCCTTATCCACTGTCCGTGTCCCTCATAACCTTGAACACCTCGACCAGGTCACCCCCCCTCAGTCTTCTCTGCTCCAATGAGAACAACCCAAGCCTTACCCCAACCTCTCTTCATAACTTCAATGCTCCGTCCCAGGCAGCATCCTGGTGAATCTCCTCCGCACCCCCTCCAGTGCGATCATGTCCGTCCTATAGTGTGGCGACCAGAACTGCACACAGCGCTCCAGCTGTGACCTCACCAAAGTTCTATACAACTCCAACATGACCTCCCTGCTTTTGTAATCTGTGCCTCGATGGATGAAGGCGAGTGCCCCGTACGCCTTTCACACCATCCGACTCACCTGCCCTCCCGCCTTCAGACACCTGTGGACAAACACGCCAAGGCCCCTTTGTTCCACAGAACTTCCCAGCGTCAGAACTTTCAATCTCAGAATCAGTGCTAACTCCCTGAGTCCCTCGTGTTGTGAATATTGCGACAGAAGACTTGGTTGAACCTGAGTTGGCCTGTTGATTGTATCTTTGCGACTTTACCCCCACGTGAGAATGATGCAGAATTAGTACACCCAAATTCCAGAGCTTCTTATACAACCAAAGAGATTCAGACATTCCCCTGTTCTACTGTATGTGTGTGTGTGTGTGTGTGTGTACTTGTTTGGGTGGCACAGTGTGGGGTTAGCGCTGCTGCCTCACAGCGCCAGGGACCCGGGGTTCGATTCCCGGCTCGGGTCACTCTCTGTGTGGAGTTTGCACGTTCTCCCCGTGTCTGCGTGGGTTTCCTCCGGTTTCCTCCCACAGTCTGAAAGATGTTCAGGTTAGGGTGGATTGGCCATGCTAAATTGCCCCTTAGTGTCCAAAGATGTGCAGGTTAGGGTGGATTGGCCATGCTAAATTGTCCCTTAGTGTCCAAAGATGTGTAGGTTAGGGTGGATTGGCTGTGCTAAATTGCCCCTTAGTGTCCAAAGATGTGTAGGTTAGGGTGGATTGGCTGTGCTAAATTGCCCCTTAGTGTCCAAAGATGTGCAGGTTAGGGTGGATTGGCCATGCTAAATTGTCCCTTAGTGTCCAAAGATGTGTAGGTTAGGGTGGATTGGCCATGCTAAATTGCCCCTTAGTGTCCAAAGATGTGCAGGTTAGGGTGGATTGGCCGTGCTAAATTGTCCCTTAGTGTCCAAAGATGTGTAGGTTAGGGTGGATTGGCCGTGCTAAATTGTCCCTTAGTGTCCAAAGATGTGTAGGTTAGGGTGGATTGGCCATGCTAAATTGTCCCTTAGTGTCCAAAGATGTGTAGGTTAGGTGGATTGGCCATGCTAAATTGTCCCTTAGTGTCCAAAGATGTGTAGGTTAGGTGGATTGGCCATGCTAAATTGTCCCTTAGTGTCCAAAGATGTGTAGGTTAGGGTGGATTGGCCGTGCTAAATTGTCCCTCAGTGTCCAAAGATGTGTAGGTTAGGATGGATTGGCCATGCTAAATTGCCCCTTAGTGTCCAAAGATGTGTAGGTTAGGGTGGATTGGCCATGCTAAATTGTCCCTTAGTGTCCAAAGATGTGTAGGTTAGGGTGGATTGGCCGTGCTAAATTGTCCCTTAGTGTCCAAAGATGTGTAGGTTAGGGTGGATTGGCCATGCTAAATTGTCCCTTAGTGTCCAAAGATGTGCAGGTTAGGGTGGATTGGCCATGCTAAATTGTCCCTTAGTGTCCAAAGATGTGTAGGTTAGGGTGGATTGGCCATGCTAAATTGTCCCTTAGTGTCCAAAGATGTGTAGGTTAGGGGGATTGGCCATGCTAAATTGTCCCTTAGTGTCAGAGATCTGTGGACAAACACGCCAAGCTGTAAGGGAGGGAGTTCCACGATTGTGATTGGACATCAGTCAGTCTCAGGGCGCTGTGAGATTGTAAATTGAGTCCAAGATTAATTGGACATGATGCATCTTGCCCAGTGTCGCTTCAGACCGGAACATTCCTGAGAACACGAACCTTTTTATTCCAGGTTCCCCGTACTATGATAATGTTCGGCCCCTTTGTTACAGCGATTCTGACGCTGTCCTCCTTTGCTTTGATGTTTCACGTCCAGAGACTCTCGACAGTGCGGTTAAAAAGGTAAATATCTTTACACTGTCCCCCCCCTCAGCGCTGACCCTCCCACAGTGCGGCGCTCCCTCAGCGCTGACCCTCCCACAGTGCGGCGCTCCCTCAGCACTGACCCTCCCACAGTGCGGCGCTCCCTCAGCACTGACCCTCCCACAGTGCGGCGCTCCCTCAGCACTGACCCTCCCACAGTGCGGCGCTCCCTCAGCACTGACCCTCCCACAGTGCGGCGCTCCCTCAGCACTGACCCTCCCACACAGTGCGGCGCTCCCTCAGCACTGACCCTCCCACACAGTGCGGCGCTCCCTCAGCACTGACCCTCCCACACAGTGCGGCGCTCCCTCAGCACTGACCCTCCCACAGTGCGGCGCTCCCTCAGCTCTAACCCTCCCACAGTGCGGGGCTCCCTCAGCACCGACCCTCCCACAGTGCGGCGCTCCCTCAGCACCGACCCTCCCACAGTGCGGCGCTCCCTCAGCACCGTCCCTCCCACAGTGCGGGGCTCCCTCAGCACCGACCCTCCCACACAGTGCGGCGCTCCCTCAGCACTGACCCTCCCACAGTGCGGCGCTCCCTCAGCACCGACCCTCCCACAGTGCGGCGCTCCCTCAGCACTGACCCTCCCACAGTGCGGCACTCCCTCAGCACTGACCCTCCCACAGTGAGGCGCTCCCTCAGCACCGACCCTCCCACACAGTGCGGCGCTCCCTCAGCACTGACCCTCCCACAGTGCGGCGTTCCCTCAGCACCGACCCTCCCACAGTGCGGCGCTCCCTCAGCACTGACCCTCACACAGTGCGGCGCTTCCTCAGCACTGACCTTAAAGTGTTTCAACCTTTGGTATCTCCACAGTGGAAGACTGAAGTGAAGGATTATTGTCCTTCTACCCGGGTCGTACTGGTTGGTTGCAAGACAGATCTCCGGACAGACTACAGCACGGTGTTGGAGCTCTCCAATCAAAAACAGGCTCCCATCTCCAATGAACAGGCATGTCTTAACCTCCTCCAGTCCCCCTACACCCCCTCCCTATCTCTGTAACCCCCTCCAGCCCCCTACACCCCCTCCCTATCTCTGTAACCTCCTCCAGCCCCCTACACCCCCTCCCTATCTCTGTAACCTCCTCCAGCCCCCTACACCCCCTCCCTATCTCTGTAACCTCCTCCAGCCCCCTACTCCCCCTCCCTATCTCTGTAACCTCCTCCAGCCCCCTACACCCCCTCCCTATCTCTGTAACCTCCTCCAGCCCCCTACACCCCCCCCTCCCTATCTCTGTAACCTCCTCCAGCCCCCCCTACACCCCCTCCCTATCTCTGTAACCTCCTCCAGCCCCCCTACACCCCCTCCCCATCTCTGTAACCTCCTCCAGCCCCCCTGCACCCCCCTCCCTATCTCTGTAACCTCCTCCAGCCCCCTACACCCCCTCCCTATCTCTGTAACCTCCTCCAACCCCCTACACCCCCTCCCTATCTCTGTAACCTCCTCCAGCCCCCCTACACCTCCCTCCCTATCTCTGTAACCTCCTCCAACCCCCTACACCCCCTCCCTATCTCTGTAACCTCCTCCAGCCCCCTACACCCCCCCCTCCCTATCTCTGTAACCTCCTCCAGCCCCCCCTACACCCCCTCCCTATCTCTGTAACCTCCTCCAACCCCCTACACCCCCTCCCTATCTCTGTAACCTCCTCCAGCCCCCCTACACCCCCTCCCCATCTCTGTAACCTCCTCCAGCCCCCCTGCACCCCCCTCCCTATCTCTGTAACCTCCTCCAGCCCCCTACACCCCCTCCCTATCTCTGTAACCTCCTCCAACCCCCTACACCCCCTCCCTATCTCTGTAACCTCCTCCAGCCCCCCTACACCTCCCTCCCTATCTCTGTAACCTCCTCCAACCCCCTACACCCCCTCCCCATCTCTGTAACCTCCTCCAGCCCCCTCCACCCCCTCCCTATCTCTGTAACCTCTTCCAGCCCCCTACGCCCCTCCCTATCTCTGTAACCTCCTCCAGCCCCCTACACCCCCCTCCCTATCTCTGTAACCGCCTCCAGCCCCCTACACCCCCCCTCCCTATCTCTGTAACCTCCTCCAACCCCCTACACCCCTCCCTATTTCTGTAACCTCCTCCAACCCCCTACACCCCCTCCCTATCTCTGTAACCTCCTCCAGCCCCCCTACACCACCTCCCTACCTCTGTAACCTGCTCCAACCCCCTACACTCCTCCCTATCTCTGTAACCTCCTCCAACCCCCTACACCCCCTCCCTATCTCTGTAACGTCCCCCAGCCCCCTACACCCCCTCCCTATCTCTGTAACCTCCTCCAGCCCCCTACACCCTCTCCCTATCTCTGTAACCTCCTCCAGTCCCCTACACACCCTCCCTGTCTCTGTAACCTCCTCCAACCCCCTACACCCCCTCCCTATCTCTGTAACCTCCTCCAGCCCCCTACACCCCCTCCCTATCTCTGTAAACTCCTCCAGTCCCTACACCCCCTGCAGGGAGGAGTTGTAGGGGACTGGAGCAGGTGACAGAGATCGGGAGGGTTGTGGGAGGGTATAGATACGGAGGGGGTGTAGGGGGCTGGTGGAGTTTATTGGGATAGGGACGGTTGTAGGGGGCTGGAGGAGTTACCAGAGAAAGGGAAAGTTTTGGGGGGCTGGAGGAGGTTCCAGAGATAGGGAGGGGGTGTAGGGGGCTGGAGGCGGTTGTAGAGATAGGGAGGGGGTGTAGGGGGCTGGAAAAGCTTACAGAGATAGGGAGGGGGTGTCAGGGTTGGAGGAGGTTAAAGAGATCGGGAGGGATGTGGGAACTGGGGGAATTTATTGGGATAGGGAGGGTTGTAGGGGGCTGGAGGAGTTACCAGAGATAGGCAGGGTTTTGGGGAGCTGGAGGAGGTTGAGAGGCGATCTGGTAGAAGTCTACAAGATTATGAGGGGCATGGACAGAGTGGATAGTCAGAAGCTTTTCCCCAGGGTGGAAGAGTCAATTACTAGGGGGACACAGGTTTAAGGTGCGAGGGGCAAGGTTTAAAGGAGATGTACAAGGCAGATATTTTACACATTGATGGCAAGGGTTGGCGCTGGGGCAGAGGGCGAGGGTTAAGGTTAGGGTTGGTGCTAACACAGAGAGAAAATATCCAGTAAATGGCAGAACCCTTAAGAGTATTGATAGGCAGAGGGATCTGGGTGTACAGGTACACAGGTCACTGAAAGTGGCAACACAGGTGGAGAAGGTAGTCAAGAAGGCAAACGGCACGCTTGCCTTCATCGGCCGGGGCATTGAGTTTAAAAATTGGCAAGTCATGTTGCAGCTTTATAGACCCTTAGTTAGGCCGCACTTGGAATACAGTGCTCAATTCTGGTCGCCACACTACCAGAAGGATGTGGAGGCTTTGGAGAGGGTTACAGAAAAGATTTACCAGGATGTTGTCCTGGTCTGGAGGGCATTAGCTATGAGGAGAGGTTGGAGAAACTTGGTTTGTTCCCACTGGAACGACGGAGGTTGAGGGGGAGACCTGATAGAAGTCTACAAGATTATGAGGGGCATGGACAGAGTGGATAGTCAGAAGCTTTTTCCCCCCCCCAGGGTGGAAGAGTCAATGACTCGGGGGGCACAGGTTTAAGGGGCAAGGTTTAAAGGAGATGTACGGGGCAAGTTTTTTTACACAGAGGGTGGTGGGTGCCTGGAACTCGCTGCCGGGGGAGGGAGTGGAAGCGGATACGGTCGTGAGTTTTAAGGGGCCTCTTGACAAATACATGAATAGGATGGGAATAGAGGGATACGGTCCCCGGAAGGGTAGGGGGCTTTAGTTCAGAGGGGGCGGGGGGTTGGGGGGCAGATGGTGGGTGCAGGCTTGGAGGGCCGAAGGACCTGTTCCTGTGCTGTAATGTTCCTTGCGGTTTTTTTTTTGTCCTCCCAGGGTTCAGTCTCTGCCAAGTTGATTGACGCGGAGGCCTACCTGGAATGTTCCGCCTTCACCTCGGAGAAGAGCGTCCACAGCGCCTTCCGGGCCGTCTCGCTGTCCTGCCTGAACCGGCTGAGCGCCCCGGAGAAGAGCGAGCAGCCCGGGAGGTTCTCCAAGAGACCGCGGAACCTTCCCACCGGCCCAGAGATGTCGATGGCACCCAAAGCCTTCCCCAAGGAGAAAGCTCGTAGCTGCTCCGTCATGTGAGATTCCCCCCCCCTCTCCCTCCACTTCTTCCCCTCGCCTCCCCTTCCCCCCCCCTCCCCTTCCCCCCCCCTCCCCTTCCCCCGCCCCCCTCTCCCACCCACCCACAACCCTCCCGAATATCCCATCACTCGCCTCCTCCAGTGGGAGATGGATGGAGGTTGGCGTGAGGTACACCCATGAGATACGATGTCACCCCTTGCCTTCACCCCCCCCCCCCACGTCTCTGCGCCCTTTGTATTCCTGTTTCCCCCCCCCCCCCCCCCCCCCACTCTCCCCACCCCATCCTCGACACCCTTCGGAATCTGCATTGGAGTTCCTTGCGACGCTTCCTGCAGCTGAACAGCCGCTGCATCCGCAGGTTCGCTCGCTCAACGGTGATAATGGAATGGACTGCCGTCCCGCCGAC